>NW_015626069.1:1081622-1111098 GCF_001515625.1 Sinocyclocheilus rhinocerous
AGGAGGTTGTTCTGTGTGAGAAAGGCTGAGACTTGGTTGAACACAACTCGTTCTAGTGTTTTTGCAATGAAAGGTAGAAGGGAAACCGGTCTTTAGTTCTCTAAAAGAGTTGGGTTAAGAGTGGGTGTCTTAAGAAGTGGGGTTATACAAGCCTGTTTAAATGTTGAGGGAAAAACACCAGTGTGTAGGGACGTGTTAACTATGTGAGTGAGTGCAGGTACAACGGCGGGAGAAATGGCTTGAAGGAGATGAGATGGAACAGGATCAAGCGGACAAGTAGTAGGATGATTAGAAAGGATTAGTTTGGAGACTTCTGCCTCAGAGAGTGAAGAGAAGGATGTGAACGAGTGTATGTCAGTAGGATTTTGTGATTTGCGCCATACTCTTTCTGCAGCTCTGAGCTTAGAATGATGAAAATAATGAATGATGAAATTGATTTGAAATAGAAATCTTTTGTAACATTGTAAATGTCTGTACTGTCACTTTTTTGTCAATTTAATGCATCCTTGCCAAATAATAGTATTCATTTTATTTTGAAAAAATCTTCCTGACCCCAAACCTTTGAACAGCAGTATATATCATCACCTCTAGTGTCTACTCTTAGTCATATGGCATAACTGATTGGGTTCCAGTGAGGCAGAGCACACAGGAACTGGAATAATTTGTCATCTGACACATAATGGTCACACTTCAGTGCATTTTAATGGTGGTTATTATGCAGCAGAATTATAATACCAAAAACAGAACAGAAGAATACTGCAGTTTATACATGGATGTTGTAATGGAGATGTAGATAATGAGATGGAGAATTAATGAAAGAGAGAGATAATTAAAAAAGGAGATACAAGTTCCATGCTTAAAACATCATGGGAAAGCAGCGTTGCCACTGGGCTGTCAGCTGTCTCATTTTTCGACTGCCAAAAAGCTAAAATATAGAAATGCTGTCTTCACTTAAGGTCAGTTTGCTGTCTCCATGCTCAGTTTCCTGACATATCCAGAATCAGCCAGCACTGCCAGTGCTAACCAATGAATCTCTGATCTCTTCTAAAGAACAGTGTCTTCCTGCTCTGCTAGAAACAGTCTTCACAAGTCTGTGTGTGAATTTCCTCCACAAGAAAAAGCATCACACTGCTATGGGGAATAGTTCAGTGGGTTTCTTTTGAACAGAAGCTATGCACAAGCGCATCCATGCAGCTCTTTAACACAACAGATTCAAGCATGCACACTGACCTCCTTTCATACGCTCTTTCTGTCGCTGCTCTTGTTTTTCAGTGCAGTGTAAGAATGTGGAGAGTGAAGCAGCTGATACTGTATGGCAGTGCTGTAAAGGATGGCTAGCCACAGCTCCAGTGCCCTGCTGGCCATCTTTATTTATAGAGTTCGCAGCCTACTTCCACTGCTGCCGTCAGAATCAGTAGGGTGAGATCAAGAGAAACATACACAGAAAGAGAAAGTAAGACAGAGGGTGATAAACATTGATGTAGAGAACTAGCCATAACTTCAAAGTAATCTTCCAGATTTTTTATAGTATTTATTAATGTTTTGAATTAGCTTTTATATTATATTTTCAGTTTTTATTTTCATTTTTGTTAGATTTTAGTCATTTTGTTATATGCTTTTGTCATTTTTATTGGTTTTACTTGTTTTTATTTATTTATTTTTAATATTTCTATGTACAGTAGCTTTAATTAATTTATTTATTTATCTATTTCTAATTTAGTTTTTTTACGTAAACGTAAACCTATTTTATTTCATTTATTCGCTAAGGCAAGTTTTTCCATTAATATTTATATTTTATTTTATATCTGATTTATTTCAATCAACAAATAATAGTAATAGTTTTAGTTTTAGATAACAATTACAGCACTGCTTCAATACATATTTGACAATATTGACAGCATTTGTGGCATGCTGATTAGCATAGGTTTTAGCTTTTTTCCCAGCTTTTTAAGACATATTTACAATGTAAGTAAACCAGGCAAAATGTTTTTAAATGCTGAAATGCAAAACTTGTATTTTTGTTAAAGCTTGTTTATTAAGTATAAAAGTTTTGAGGTAACTAAACATTCCAAGTGATCATTAAACAATTCTATCACACGTTTAATTCTTAAGGCTTTACTTTTAAAACTGTGGAAAGTATATTTTAATGTTTATTGTGCTTCCATTGTAAGAGGCGTATTGAAACTTTTTATGTTAGCCTATTTTATTTCCCAGACGATATCAATAGAGCTTCACTGAACCCAGAAGATTATTTTTAAGTGGCCATATTCTACACTTTCAGCATTTTCTTTTTTCCTGGAAGTCCACTTATAATGTTCCATCAAAATGTAGTTTTTAATTTAGTTAATTATTGTAGTGCAGTTTTTACCCTTCTTTTTGAAGCTAAACTTTGGTCCAAGTTTGATATTTTGCATCTTTGAATCAGTTTTGTGCAAATGTGTTAACATTTGCCACTCTGATAAAATGATTAGTAAAGAAAGATAAGTTCAAAATCTTGTTCAGTATTACCCTGGAAATGTGCAGTCAAGTGGGGTGCATTACATTGTATACACAGTATGTCAAAATCTTTTATTTCTATTTATTTTAGAATTAAGGAGCAACAAAAATCCAGTTTTCCCTGATAATGGAGTTCAGAACAAAGGTTTAGGAGTATGTGATGTAATTCCAGCTTGATACATTTCATGTAAGCTCCCCCCCCCCCCCCCCCGGACATATAAATAAATTCAGAGACAGGTAATGCCCAGGCTCGAGGGCTATGTCAGTCACCTCGATGGGTCGTACATCTGCCTCTGCTAGATTTAAATCTGAGATAGGAACAAAGGGAGATGGAGCAGATACACACTCAAACGCGCATGCAAAACTATACGGCACACAGCCATGCTTGTTTCTTGTTTAGTTGTTTCTCTTGTGCAGATTTTAGTTGAATGAAGATGTATTTATCTTCTGTAAAATGAGTTGGACCACAGATTATTAGTCTTAAAGGGATAGTTCAGCCCGAAAACTATAATTCTGTCATCATTTAGTCACCCTCAAAACCAATGTTGTCCAGTGTTGTTTTGGACCCATTGACTTTCATCACATGGACAAAAACAGTTCAAATTTTCTTCAAAGTGTATGAAATCTGAAAACCTTCCTGGGTGCTCCTTTCCTTGCAATTACATTAAATTGGAACTGAAAAAGGCAAAAAAAAAAAATGAAATGCTTTAAAAGCAGTCTGTATGACTTGTGTGCAAATCTTCTGAACTCATGTGATAACTTTGTGTGAAAAACAAAGAAAAAATTTAGGCCATTATTAATCTTCCTCTCCAGAGAGCTGTTATTGAGTCAGTGAACTGACTTGAGAATGAATCAACGAATCATGAACCAGGTCAGTTCATTCATTAAAAAGATTTGGTTCTAAAGAATGGTTCTTTCATGAATCAGACAATGTTACTTCTCTCAATAGATGTCTAGATGTTTAGTAAATAACTGTTTGTCACATGACTTCATACTTAGTATATAGTGCATAGGTCAAATGGAGTGCTTTTTGGAAAAAAATTATCGTGCTTTTACAAATTCCTTTTGAAGCTTGAAAGACTTGATGGTGAGTTCACACACATTTTTGAGTGAACTATCCCTTTAAGCCTTGAATTTCTTTGGTCTATCAGTCTGATTTCTCTTTTTTACAGCGTATATACACAGTTATGTTCATTATTGTATGGCAAAAACCTGCATGCGCACCCACATACTGCATCATGCATCATTCAGAGACTCAGACTGCATTATGGAACACACAGTGTCACGAATAGATGGCATCAGAGATGTGTGCATCTGTAAATTCAATCAGACAAAAGCACATGATGGCCTGCATAACTTAGACTGAGCACAAACACAATCTGACACTAATGCACCACATGCTCTTGTAGACCTGCAGCAATAATCTTGTACAAATGGTGAGCAATTTGAATTGTGAATACAAAAGCTTAAGCAGAGCTATTGGGTCTTCAAACTAAATGTTATTGGTTTACAAGCTCATAATTAGCGACATTAAAGGTGAAGTGTGGCATTCTTTCGTTGCTGAAGCACCACTTCCCAGTTTAATGTGCATAGATGTCTATAATTAAGTTATTTGTGTTAGTGTTTGTTTAAAGGAATAGCTCAACCAAAAATGTAAATTCTGTCATTACTTACTCAACCTCATGTCATTCAGAACCTGTATGACTTTATTCTGCAAAACACAAAAAGGAAATTATAAGAAACAAAACTTTTTTTTCATATAATGAAAGTCAGTGTGGTTTAAAACAACATTGGACCCCATTGAGTTTCATTGAAAAAACACTGAGACAGTTTTGAGCAGTTTGGACCGACATGAGGAGGATGAGAAAATAATGACTGAATTTACATTTTTGGGTGAACTGTCCCTTTAATTGGTCTGTCATGTCAACTAATAGCTCTGCCAATGGCTTGTGTTTGGTGTGGTATTACCAATGGCAAACAGGGGTGACAATTAGTTTTTGGGAAACCATTACTATTATTTTTGCACCTCTGACTAGACATTTGAGTTGTTTCAAATTATTTTTGTGCAAATTGTAAGTACAAATAGTCCATCTTGTTGGCAGAGGCTATTTACACTAACTCCACCCACCATTGCCTGATTGGGCCAGACAGGCTGACAAAAGAAACCACTCCGGTAGAGTGGTATGAAGAGTCAGGACATTTCATTTACCTTTTGACATGAACAACCCACATTCGATAGGGTCCCAATATGCTGAGATGCAAAGAGTATCTGCCACTATTTACACTAAGTATAAATAGCTTTTGTGCAAAGAAAATGTTGCTATTTTTACTTACTGTAAATAGCTTCTATCGTTATTTGCACTTAGTGCAAATAACCTCTGCCTTAAGTTCAGGGGATATTTGTAGCCGTAAAGTGTGGAGGGGGGATTTTAGGACTGCTATTCGCTTTTTTTGATCCATCATCACCTTCCGTTTGCCGAGATGAAAGGAGATTTTGTGCAATAAAGTGAAGTTCAGTGGTCATACGGCATTGCTTTCAGTGATTGTGCTGATGTGTTCTGAAGTATCATGATCCTGTGTTATTTCAAATGTCTTGCCATTTAATGAAACCATCAACCTCTGTTTTATTGAAGATAAAGAGCATCTGTTCTGATAGAATTCAGCATGATGCTCAATGGTCACAGCGTAACTCACCACCTCCTTGTTTCCCACGACGCAAGGTTTTGGCCATTGGTAAGCCATCAAAAGACATCAGATCAAAACGAGTTAGTGTTTCTATTCTGAATCACGGAAGAATTTGTCCATTCCCGCCGTCTGATTCCTCTAGAATACACGCAGGCCTCCTCGCGGTGACCTTTCCTTTGATTTGGGTTCTGTTCAGGTCAACCACTGTTAAATAGAAGAAAAGGGAAAAAGATCAGACAGGAGCAGGGCTTTCATCCACAAAGGTTCAGAATGCGAGAGAAGATCATGCGTTTGAATTGAACGAACAGTCCATTGATGGTTCCTGCCCATCTCGGCCTCTTTCTCATCCCTTAATCACCTCATCCATTGCTTTTGCTTTTCTTTTCTCTTCCAGATTATCAAGGACCAAAAGCTCTTTATCATCGTCGGTGGGATGTTGCTGATTGATTTGTGCATCCTCATATGCTGGCAGATCGTGGATCCGCTGAAGAGAACTGTGGAAGAGTACAGCTTGGAGGCGAGTCTGATTGCTTATTATTAATGTTGTATGTAACGATTCAGCAGAATCCCTTGACTGGGTCATAATGGTTAATCAATCCCAACTAAATCATAGTCACAGGGAGCTGGGATCATTGGGGAGTATGTAGCAGGCCAAGGTTTTATTACCATCTGCATTATTTTTAGTTCAGGAAGTGAGACGTCCTGCACCGCCCCCACATCTATGGCGGTTGGGGACGCAGGCCAGCTGGAATGTGGGACATTGGCACAATTGCTTGGAAAAAAGACACTTGGACGAGCCTGTCCCGTGCTGACACACAGAGAGGGAAGTGTGTGATTGAGCAGGGCTTCAAAATAGGCTGGGCATTTGGAACGTCTGCTTGCTTTAGTCATGTGCATTTAGTCATGTGTGTTCATGCAATTTAGTCAGACACTGTTGCAAATGATTGGATGTGTTGAGCTGGAAGCAAAGGTAAAATGGACAATGTCAGACCTGATTGTGTAGTACATAGTTGTGCACTATAGTGTTTTTTACTTAAAGCAATAGTTCACCCAAAAATGAGAATTCTGTCATCATTTCCTCACCTTCATGTCGATCCACACCCATGTGATTTTGGTTAATGTTTGAATATCAAATTAAGGTATTTTAATGAAACCTGCAAGCTGTCTGTCCCTCAATTTAAAGTCCAGGTAACCAGAACTTTGAAGAACAATGTGTAATGTTTGCAATGTTATGTGTGCAATGCAATGTTTTACAAAATGTATTGTAAAATTAATTTATATGAAAGAGCATTTTAAGTGTTCATTTTAAACTTCCATGTTAACCATATTTGATGTGCTTTATGCATGTGAGTTTATAATTAAAAAATAACCTAAATTAAATCCCACAAAATTTGGATTAGGCTACTTGACTTGATATGGATTTCATTTTGGTTACCTGGACTTTCAAAGGAAGGACAGAAATTTAATTTTTTGGTGAACTATCCCTTTAACACTAGAACCGCCATGGGGTAAATTTTACCCGTGACTGTTTTTAAAACGTACATAAAATATTTTTAATAAAACATTCAAGTCTCCCAGTCACTGACTTTTACTAAAATTGTGTGATTTACAATCCCCTGTTGTTAAAAACTGTTTAGATAAAATGACTAAAAGAAGGCGATTTATGAATGCTGAAGAGGTATAAGAAGCACTAAATGCCATGAGCGATGGAGAGTCTGATGGTGGGGAGATAAGTAAAGCGTCCTGTCAGCTCAGCAGCTGACGGCGATCAATATATCATATTTAGACATTTTATACTAATGTTTCTCATAATTGTTCAAAATTTGGATTAATTATAACATTTTTGTTTTGCCATTTCTATCGTTTATTGTTCGCTTCTGTGTTGCTATTTATTCTAGTCTGCCTGTTTCCTGAAGAAAAAAAATCGCTATGAAAAGTGACTAGTGTAGCCTGCATAAAAAAAAGTTTTGAACATAAAACAACAGGACAAAAATATAGTTGATGACTAGACATAATAATTTCATGACTCTAGACACTCCTTTGTGAAGACAGTAGCATAATACAGTGAAATAATATGTTCTTTAGCCATTCAGAAACAGCTGTCATGTGCGTGGGTAAAATTTACCCGCTGGCGGTTTTAGGTATACAGCAACCCCTGGCGGTTCTAGTGTTAAAGGCATGTTTTCAATGACATCCAACTTTACATTTCATCTGTCTGTCTCTTCTTGAGGTGTATGATCCCTGTACTTAGTGTGTTAGAGAGTAAAGCATCTGGCGACTAACAGGAGATTTGGCTGAGTGGACTTTGCCGTCACACCGATGGAATCATGGCCACTGTCTCTCTGGAGAACCCTCGGCAGGGAGATTAGCGCAGATTGATTGGTGCTAGGAAAGGGCCCATTAACTTTCCTATCACTCTAGGGTGTTTAGACTAGCTTCTCCTTCCTCCTCTTCCCTGTCATCTACTGTATATGTAGTTTATTTCAGCCCATAAGCATTTCTCAGAGGTCAAATGGTTGTATTTTACCATGTATTTGGGCTTAAAGCAAGCCATTTAAGTGGCATTCACAGGGATAGCAATTTTTAGCAATGAAGAGTTTAAAAGTCATTCATTTTCAATGAAAGTTAGCTGTCTGATGCCAATATTTAGCAGTGACTGTTGGGGACAGTGAATCTCAAATGATTTGTGGCCTGATATTGTTGAGTTCAGTAGGCACAACTATTAGTAACCAGCAGTGTAGCAATTTGGCAACCCGTTAACAGAATCTCTGTCAGTGCCAATGCATCTTTAAAGCTAATGTGATTTTGAAGAATCGCTGTATACATTTTGGCAATTTGGAATAAACCATTGTTCTCTGCTGTATACACTGAGTATGTGTTTATATAAAATTAAGTAATGTGTGGGAGGCTGGAGACAATTTCAGTGGACAGTCTGTCAGGAACTTGAAACAGAAGAACGTAAACAGACCTGAGCACAGCGGACAGCATTGATATGAGGCAAACATTTGTGTTTAGAGATTCACAAACTGCTCTGCTGAAAACAGGCTCCATTTCAGCTTCCTCTGATCCAGATTAAGAACTCAAACTTTGCAGACATTTGTAGAAAGTTAAAAAAAATAAAAAACTGGGCCATATGCCCTGCATAGAGCACTGGCGTAATAAAAAAGAACAAGCAGTGGACTTTTAAAGTTTTATACCTGTCCTTTATTAAAGTGTATGAGGGTGGTTGACATGTATAGCAGTGCCCTGCAGTGTGACATGGTTTATTTCTTCCAGAACTATTTTAAACAACCTTTTTCTAATTCGTGTATAACTTTATAGTAGTCTCTAGGACCTCATATTAATTTAAAGACTGCATGTAATATTTGAACTTTAAAATAGAATTTCTCACACCATATTTCTTAAAACGATTTATGTGAACAGCCAAGTACCATAAAAATTTATTAAATCAAAAGCGACAGTAAATACATTTATTTCTATTTCAAATAAATGCTCTTCTTTTGAACTTTCTATTCATCAAAGAATCTTGAAAAAAAATAAGCAGCACAGCTGTTTCATTATCATCATTGATAATAATGAATGTTTCTTGAGCAGCAAATCAGCATTTTAGAATGATTTCTGATGGATCATGTGACACTAAAGACTGGAGTAATGATGCTGAAAATTCAGCTTTACCATCACAGGAATAAATTACATTTTAAAATATATTAAAATACAAAACAGTTATTTTCAACAGGAATAATATTTTACAATTTTACTGTGTTTACTGTGTTTATGATCAAATAAATGCAGCCTTAGTGAGCAAAAGACACTTCTTTCAACATTAACAAATCACATAAATCTATACATTTATGAAACAACTAAATATCTGTAGAACTGATGCTAAAATTTTGATGTAAAAAAAGAAGGAAAAAAAAGTTAATTGACATGTTGTTTGTCAACTACCCACAAAAAGACACTTCTTTCAACATTAACAAATCACATAAATCTATAGATTTATGAAACAACTAAATATCTGTAGAACTGATCCTAAAATTTTGATGTAAAAAAGAAAGAAAAAAGTTAATTGACATGTTGTTTGTCAGCTACCCACAAACAGAAGGATCAGAGAAAATTTGATTTTCAGAGCATAAATACTGGTAGCTTGCCTAACAAAATGTTTCTCCTTGTGGATATTGGTATGTGTTCTAGAACAGAGATAGATTGGGAGCACAAGTTTAATGTAGATCCTCAGTGTTTCTCTGGTCTGATGAAGGACAAACTGTGGAGGGGCTGATTAGCATTCAGCAGGTTTCTCCTGTAACGCTCACCGTTCTCCGTCCTGTTCTTGTGTCGATGCTGCAGCAAGCGCAGTCTGCCTGCACACAGTATTGCAGTGTGGCATTGCCATGGCAACAGCCAAGGTTTCTGACACCCATAAACCAGCGCTGTCACTGCTGATCGCCAAGACAAAAATACAGGGAAAGGCTTTGGACAGGCGCTGGAATGACAGGTACCTAGAAATACACACACATGATGACATGCAAAGTATGTAGAATTTGTGTAAGATGTTCAGTGTATCTTGAACAAACTAAATGCAAAAATTTTGAGTAGATTAATATGCTCCTATTCTCGAAATCTAAAGAATAAAATACTTTTACTCTGAGGGTGAATTCACAAAACTATTGCATTTTTTCGTGCAATATTCCAGTGCAAAAACTCACTTCTTATTCAGTTACCACCCACAATACAGTTTTTCCAGCTGCAAAATGTGCTGAAATATTGCTGCACTGTGAATATTTAAATTAAGTCATTGTCATATTTTTTAGCACAAACATACCTACCTGCTTTCTATGTAAATTAGGCTCATTATAGCACCTTTCACAAAAGTCAGCTCTATTTACCCGCTGTAATTAATGGTGAGCCATTCCTGCTCATAGAAAACAGATGAATACTATTTAAAAGAGACGTTTGTGTACATTTACTATCAATCGTGGCAACAGTAATCCATCAAAATATGATGATGGATGAAATGATATGCCCATCTTGTGTCCAGTTTTCTGAACACAGAAAAACACAGGAACACATTTACATGAAATAAGTCACTCTCTCGTATTACTGCTCACTTGCTGCTTAGTCTTCCTGAGTGAAAGTGAGCCGTCTGTCAAATTGTCTGAAGTGTTCAAATCCCAGTTTTCTCACTCTCTGTGTCAGACTGAGGACAGGCAGACAGCCATGAGCCACCAGGTCTTTTCATGTGCAAATGCTTATTTTAAGAGGAACCTTTAATACAGGAAATAATTGGTCTAAACATGTGCTTCTATTATGGAGTGATTTAGACACAGGTCTGGAGTGTGCTGGGGTCCGCTCTGACTGTACAGCGGGAGAGATCCACTTTGCTGGCAGGGGACATAATGAATAGGCATACATAGCATTTTGGGGACATTTGATCGACTTCTGTTCATTTTATATTGAGATAATGACCTTATATCCACTAAATCGGTTAGTCTCAGTGGTTGGTTTTGCTTTTATGAACCACATTTTACATGAGACTCATGTAGACTTCAAGTGGCTCAAATGCCAAAATTGTATGAAAGTAAAAAGAAATAGCTGTAAAAAAAATTATTTATTCATTTATCCATTCGTTTTTTTATTTTTTTTTATAATGTTGGCCGGTCCCCAAAATACTGGTGATTTGAGGTTTTACTATCAATTTGGGGACATTTGGTTCCCACAATGATCCACACACACTCCTGTTAGATGATCAAAGTCAAGAATTTAATAAGAAAAGCAAAAGAAAAGAAAATCAACTCAAAAATCAGTGGGGCTTGTACTTGCATAGACATGACCCTCGGACAGGTCTTTTTTTATTTATTTGTTTTCTTTGCTTTTTTGTAATGGGTTACCACATGCAATATGTATCAGCAGTGTAGGTAAGCCACTATATATTTTATGTAGCCTGGAACAACATCCTTTTATTCACTTTTAAGAATGTCTCAGTAGAGCTTGTAATGCAGGGATAAAAAGCCGTCTGTCCATTTGTGTCCTCCTCAGCCCGTTTTGTGTATGATGTGTTTGGACATTTGCAGAAGCGTGTGTGTGTGTTCAGTAATCTGAAAGGCCTTGTAAGACTCTTTATGTTAAACGGCTGTGGTTTGTGCAGGAATCAATGGCTCAACAAAACAAACTGGGTCATTTAGGGCTGAAAAGCCACCCACCTCACTCCTCCATTGATCACGTGTGAGGAGCAGCAGGGAAAACCTTGCTTTCAGGAGCAGCCGGATCATGTGGACATGGTTATTGTCTGCCCGTACCCATCAGTCATTTCAGCAGGAGCTGGTTGAGGCTCTGCTTATGGTGCCTAAGATGTATAGTTGTAGTAGACAGGAGATGATTAATGGCAGTTTATTGAGTGTATATGTAACATAATCCTGAATGTGTCTTTGTTGAATGTTTAATGCGACAGGTCCTATTAGATGCATGTGTTTTGGGCCTTACCGCTAAGCTTTATGAAATCCAGTTTGCTCCTCGTGATCCAAGAAAGTGTCTCTCTCTCTCCATTTCCCTTAAATCATCCTGTCTTCCCATTGTCTTTTGCATTTATGTGGTCTGGTTAAGCAGACTCTGTCTCTCGGGTCACTGTTGCTATGCGACTTCTGATTGAGCATGAGGGGGATGCAATTTACCAATTAGAGGCCTTCTAAATTAAAGACGGTGTCAAGGATTCCTGTACTTAGAAAGGAGCGCTGTCCGTCAGGGCCATCTGATGTACAGATTGTTAACGGCCTGAGACCCCTGCCACTGAAGATGGCATTCTCCGTGGCAAAACAGAGCCCAGTTTTTCTCAGTTCACCCTAGAGGTTTTGGTGTAATTTAATGGATAACTGCATACTTTATTATACTCACCAAGGCTGCATTTATTTGATCAAAATACAGTAAAAACAGTAATATTTTGAAATATTATTACAATTTTAAATAACTGGTTTCTATTTAGTCATGTATTTTAAAATTTAATTTATTCCTGTGATGGCAAAGCTGAATTTTTGGCAGCCATTACTCCAGTCTTCAGTGTCACATGATTCTTCAGAAATCATTGTGGTACTCAAGAAACATTTCTTCAGAACAAGGTAAATGTATCTAAATTGCTGAGAATTATCTTTATTTTTCTTACCCCAGTTTTCCTTTCAAGCACAAATCTAAATAATTTTAGTGAGGTTTATGCTTAAAACAAAAAACACAATAAATTATGTGAATATCTAACATAATTTTGCTTCTAGTTTTCTTGTTTTATTAATGTAGAAAATAGGTAAAATTCTGACTGAGAAAGTAATTTTTTTGCAATGTTATCTAGAGATGCAGCACTTTAAAGCAGAACGAGTGACCATGAAAACAATGATTCCCTTTCATGGGAACTTCGAACTGCGTCCTCTAGGGGTCGCTATGGGGATCGCCTCGTCGTGACCCGTGTCTGAAGCATACATTGAAAAAACACAAACTCTTTGGCCGGCGACCGTCATGCTGTCGCCGGCCAATGAGTTGGTGTTTTTTCAATGTATGCTTCAGACACGGGTCACGACGAGGCGTGCCTACTCAGGGAACCATGGTTACATAAGTAACCTGAGACATTTTTCATGATCACACATGATGCAACTGAATGGAACGGAATGCACGGTCTATAAAATGTACAGTGAATCTTCCCACAAGACAGAACATGATGCCTCATGTTTAGAATTCTATTGTAACAGGGCATTTAATAATGACCCCTTGAGACATTGAAAAAAAACAGCAAGACACAATACAGACGTCTCAAGTACTCAGACAGGTACTCGTCACTCCCCATCATTTCCTGTCTTATTGCTACCATACTATAAATGCAAAAAATAAAATAAATAAAAAAATCTGAAATCTTGAAGAATATGGTGAACTCCTTACTCTGTCTCTCCTTCTCTCGCTCTCTTCTGGTCTTGAACAGACACTCTCAATCACGGCCCCAGACAGATCCATTACACTCAGCTCTACAGCTCCTCACAAAGAAGAAAATCCATTAGTGTGTGTGTGTGTGTGTGTGTGTGTGTGTGCCCGCGCGCGTTTTTGTGACAAATGAGGACATACATTTATATAATGACATAGGTATTACAAGGAGAAGGTGACTTTTCAGGACATTACCCCATGTCCCCACTTTTCAAAATGCATATAAATCACACAGAATGGAGTGTATTGAAAATCTGAAATAGCCATGAGGGCACGTAATAGAAAGAAAGATGGAGAGAGAAACACACAGCTTCGATATCTCTGTGTCCTCCATGTGCCTCCACTACAGCTGTTTTTAAGCATGCCATCACGCAGATGGATGTTTCTGAGTGTGTGTGTGTGTGTGTGTGTGTGGGCATGTATGGTGTTTAGCCTTTCTTACCAGGCAGTATTTACCATAGTTCTTGTATAGTGTATAGTGACTAGGTTCACCCTAGTATTTGTAGTAAAACCCACAGATAAATCACAAAAAGTAGATTCCTGCATTCCCTTAATAATTTAATATAGCACTTCCAAAATATCATAGTAAATTCATCCCAAATTCATCCTAATCCCCCCACTAATTACTATCCATAAAATACGATTTTACTAACATGTTAAAACATTAAATAATTAAATTATAGTTTAATATTTTTAAATACATGTTTTTAATAATTTTGGAAAAACTACAGTTTACTAACAATTTTGTAATTATAATAATTTTGAATACTTATTTTCTGATAATGACACTATATTTCACAGACCTTAAATGAACAAAACCACTTCATTTCAAGTCAGATATGACTGAAAGACTTGCGGTTCAGTAAGTGAGTCAGATGGTAATTCAGTACCCATTCTGATTAATTCAGTCAGTTCATTCAGTGAAGGATTCATCAGACTGGTTCAAACCAATAACTTGTGAGTTTTTTCTATGGTTATTCAATAACCGTTCTGATGGATTCAGTTCATTCAGTAAAGGCTTCATCAGACTGATTCAAACACATGTCTCAAGTAATTTATTAGAAGAACTGACTCATTCAAACACATGTCTCAAGTAATTTATTAGAAGAACTGACTCATCTATTCATGAATAATGTTTCAATGCATGTTTATTGTGCAGCCAGTGCATAAGAAAAGTCTGCCTTTACATTATATCATCACTTTCAGACTGCAATCTCACAACTTTGGGAAAATACAGTTTATTTTGCTGTGGTGCAGAATGATGTGAAGTTATGAAACTATGGGCCTGTTAAATACAAATGATTGTTACAGGTGGGTCTTTCAGCACTACTATTAAGAAAGTGTTGAGTAAATGTGTGTTTATAATGAAAACAAAATCTAAAAATAATGGCATGGGGTTCTGATAACATGCATATGGGGCCGATGGACTGGCTGTTCATTAGCGTAGCGAGGGCAGCAGTGTGAGCTGCATTCTGCTCCCTCGTGTGCACATCTTTCTTGCTGCATCAGCAGTGTGGTGGCAGGGTGCATACAGATGCAGGGCACACAGCAGCATTGACTCCTCGAGTCCTTGAGGAGATGCTTTTCTCTCCTCCTCCCGTGGGGAAAAGGCGATGCTCAAAGCAGATCTCATCTGAGCGACGGTGTCATGGCTGGTCAACGTCACGCCGTCGCGTGTGACATAGATCACCCTCCCCCATCCCTTGAGGCATTCGGGACTCTGCAGCCTTGAGGCTCAGCTAATTAAACCCTCGGCAGTGGCAGGGGAGCTGGCTGGGTGCCAACCCACCTGGGCATAATGACGCACACAGCTGGTGACACGAACCAGAGAGCAGCGCTCATACGATCTGCCCTCTCTGAGTCACAGCAGCTCTTCTGAAGAAATGTTTGCTCACGGTCGCCTTAGTCGCTGGTGGCCACTGTCCCTTGAGGCCAATGCTGCAACGAGACACTTGTGTATTCATCCATACATCATGTCATTGTAAAAAACAGTGGTAGTGTTGAAGTCTGGGTGTTGGTTTATTTGGCTACTATCAGGGTGATGAATGGGACCTCAGGTTGAATTGTGATCCTGTCTGCTGCATCTTCTGATTATATTTGCTTTGGATTTAAGTGGCAGTCTGGGTAAGAGGTATTGTACAAGGGCTTGGATGCGGACCTTTTTATTGCTCTGATTTGTGGCCGTAATCTGAGCTTCATAATTGGTAGCCTTGAAATGATGGCAAATACCATTGAAATACCATTATTAGTGAAATACCATTATTAGTGGTGCTTGCTAAGGCACACTATACACTAACCGATATAACCGTATCTTTGGCATGTAAATCATCCCGCCTCGCCAGTGTTAATTTTGACAGGCATTTTTGATTTAGTCTTAGTCTTTATCTTGAGACGAAAATGCTATTTGAAAAAACTTGAATAAATGATGACAGTTTTCACTTTTGGGTGAACTATCCCTTTAACAGTAGTGAAAAGGGAGCAACTTATAAAAATTATAGTTGTTCATATATAATATATATTATTTATAATTTCTGAAAAAGAAGCAGAATAAGGCTACGTTCACACTGCAGGCAAATGTGGCCCAAATCAGATTTTTTTTTCTGATTTTTTCATATTGCCTGTGCATAATTTCGCTGGCTTCTGCAGCAGATCACACTATAAATGAATGCATAATCATTACTTTATATCCTCTGTGTTTACTTCCATATGACGGCGCGCTGCGCAAGTGTTGCCAAATATGCAGTTCCCCTGCGGAATTGGGCTACTTTTTCCTCTGTTGCCGCGGTATGTTTTTCAACTTCGTGGGTTGACGCGACCCCACTAACGCGATGTTTACCTCCCTGAACATGATTGGGCTAGTTTTGGACTAGTTTTGAGAAAGAATTGGGTGGATTTTGTTGTGAAAATATGGAAACCCTGTTCGTATCGTTTTTTTGCGCATGCGGGTAAGTTCAGAACCGACAAATTGTGACTCCCGGGAAAAACGGGATGTCTAGTCACCTTATGCCTACCCCTTCGGGTGCTGAGGCCATTGTTTCAGATCGCTAGTTCACATTTTGGTAGCCTATCCATCCACTGCGGCTGCCATACTGAGACTAGATATGCAAACGCACAGGGACGCACATTTTGAAGGACAAGACAGTAGCCTATAGAATGTATTTTGAATGTTAGTTTTTATCATCAGATATTAGTTTTAGCTCACATGATTGGGCTAGTTTTGGACTAGTTTTGAGAAAGAATTGGGTGGATTTTGTTGTGAAAATATGGAAACCCTGTTCGTATCGTTTTTTTGCGCATGCGGGTCAGTTCAGAACCATGATCTGTTCACTCTGGAAATCTGATATTGGCCACATTTAAAACAACAATGTGAACAGCTATACAAAAAAATCGGATCTAAGAAAAAATCGGAATTGAGCACTAAGGCTCGCAGTGTGAACGTAGCCTAAGACAATAAGACAAATACGAAAGAGATACAAATTTTTCAGATACAGTAGGTTTACTTAACATGCCGGAGGTGGCCCGCAGGCCGCCTATTGAGGAACCCTGCTCTACACGATAGACATTTGGACTGCTGTGTGTGTATCTGAACACTGATCGCGCACTGTATTAGGAACTGAAGAAGTGGAGCGTGCGCGAGAGAGAGCACTTCTATCAGCGCGATTCCGCCTATCCTGCCTTCACTAACTTTAAGTTAATCGACGACAAATTGTGACTCCCGGGAAAAACGGGATGTCTAGTCACCTTATGCCTACCCCTTCGGGTGCTGAGGCCATTGTTTCAGATCGCTAGTTCACATTTTGGTAGCCTATCCATCCACTGCGGCTGCCATACTGAGACTAGATATGCAAACGCACAGGGACGCACATTTTGAAGGACAAGACAGTAGCCTATAGAATGTATTTTGAATGTTAGTTTTTATCATCAGATATTAGTTTTAGCTCGTCAATGTCTCGTGTTAGTCACAGAAAAATTTTTCGTTAACGAATATTTTTCGCCGTCGTCTTCGTTGACGAAATTAACACTGCGCCTCACGTTTGTTCACCAGACATAAATGATACCTCGAATCATGTGGTTTACTTTTCAAAGTGTTTGACCTTATGATTTTCATGTGGAAGATCATAAAAGAGGCAAAAAATCTTATGGACCTATACACTGTCTTTGCTAGACAGTGGCATTCCAGGACCAAAGTTGAAGAGTCTTGTCATAGAGACTTTGGGCTAGCTAGCAAGCAAAAACATTATCCTAGCAACCTCCTAGCAAGCGTTCAAAGCACCCTAGCAACCATCCAGAACACCCTAGCAATGCCTTAGCAACCATCTGGAACACCCTAGCAACAGCTTAGTAACCATCTAGAACACCCTATCAACTGCATAGCAACACCTTACCAACATCCAGATTATAGAATCCACTTAGCAATGTAACTCAATAACAATCCTCTAGCAACATTTAGCAACACCCCAGAAACTGCATAGCAACACTGCATAGCTGCATAGCAACTGCATAGTAACTGCATAGCAACACCCTAGCAACTATCTAGAATGCCCTAGCAACCTTTCAGAATAGCCTAGCATCATGATGGCTGGTGTTGTACCACTCAAATGTTTTACAGAAAATACAAAAATGTAGTTTAATTATACAATGCACAGACCCAGAAACAGAAAATGGAAATTTGCTGCTCAGACACACTTATAATCTGTCGGCAGCTGTGAGGGGAACGTGTGTTTCTTTGTGCCCCACAGTTCATTACGTTTAAGAGGCCTTAAGACTCAGATGTGTGCAGTGGCGGCTGGTGCTTATCCAGAGTGGAGAAGCACAGATGTCGCTTATCAGTTGAATTTAGTTACTCCCAAAAGCTGCTTTCGCAAACTGCTACTAAACAGTTCATATTGAAAATTATTGACCAGACTCAGAACTGCAGTATTTACAAATGCTGGAAGGCAAGAGACAAGATTACAAATGGCAGGCTAAATGTTATGAGAGCTAACGGCATCTGTATCTCCAAGCGGTCTGCGTAAGACTGAATGCCAGTTGTTTTTATTTTTTATTTTCATTGATGGCACATGCTGAAATTTACAACAGCACTCTTGTTAGTGGGTACTGTATGTAACTTTGTTTTGACTGTACTAAAGCACAAAAATACCATACCATGTTATTTAGGCAGATATTTAGGAAACATGCTAAGTTCACATACATGTTTCTCTGAAAAACAAAACTACAGCCAGTCATTCTACTTTGAAATATGTGTTCTGTGTCGGAATGTCTGTTTTTGTTTTGATCTGTGTGATTCTGACTGCCAAGTGCCAACTGTGCTCATTCCTGTTGTGTGTCCTCAATCTGGCAACCCGAATGATCGTTGAGTCTGAGGAGAACGGAGCGTTAGAAACAACTCTCTCCAATATTTTAAATTAGGACTGCAGTACCCATTTCAACCACTAATTGTCAATATTACATAGTGCAACTTTAAATATTTGTACAGTTTAATTTTTTAATGAATCTTTGCTACCCGTCTAGTCTTAAAGCAATCACTGCATGCGATCAGCCTGTTTATTCCCTAAAAACAATCCTAGTGAATTCAATGCACATCACAGATGGATATCTCAGTGTGGTGGGAACGTCGTCTACCGTCTCTGCCCAGAGCGCCTCTGCTTCCTGCTCTTATCAGCATCAGTCTGCCGAAGAGGCCTCCATCCTCTCTGTGGTCCGGAAACCGAGAGATTTGAGAGCAAGAACAAGGAGGAGGGGAAGGAAAGAGCCCTCAGGATCAATACGCACATGAGCACTGGAGGAAAGACATGGTGTGAGAGGAGATGTAAACCATATGGCACTATTAAACCCTACACCAGTCACTTAGTGCAGCGGGCCGTGGGAGTCCATACACAAGTCTGCTCTCTTCCTCGCGTCCTCCTCGACACACTCATGCACGGCTGCCTTCCTAATCACCGCTCCTCGCCCCACCCTCTTGCCCTGTCCCGCACAGAGCCTCTGTGCTTCAGGACATGTTTAGCCTGAGATTTCATGCTTCCGCGATCCACGCCGCAGGTGGCCGCCGAACATATTTAACCCTGCCTTTGTCCCCAGTTACGGCGAGGAAGCAGTAATAATGCTATTATGATCACCCTGCCGAAACCCTTGTTAGGAAAGTTGTGAAATCAGTTGTGCTTTCTGCTTACAGGATGCACACACACTCACACGAGAAACGGCAATACGCAGCAGGTGATCGCAGAGTGAGCTGCGAAGCTCCGCGGGGTGGGAATAAAGTAGATAAATGAGATGTTAAAGGAGAAGGAGAGACATGAAGAACGAGAGAAGAGGGGAGATGGAGTGGAGGGAGGCGCAGCCCCCCTCCTGACCGCCATCTGCACATTCATTAACCTGCATGCCACAACACACTGCTGCGATGAGACGGGCCAATCAGGAGCCTGTGTGTGTGTGTGTGTGTGTGTGTGTGTGTGTGTGAGAGAGAGAGAGAGAGAGAGAGAGAGCGAAAGTGTTTGTCTCTGCTCATCTTCCAAATCTGTTATTAAGATTGTATCTCTGTAAATATTTCAGAACAACAAAGAAAGACTGTGTTTTTTAGGATTTTGCATGATGTAAGAGGTGTTTGGAGCTATTGTTATGATTTGTTAAAGTGCCAAATTGTCATTTCTTTCTTTTCTTGCATAATTATTTTGTGTGTGTGTGTGTTGGTAGAGATGTTTGTGTCAAGTGGGCAGGGCAAAGGAGACATCAGAGAGGTCTTTGGCCCCTGATGCCCTTCACATGCACAGCTCCACGGGGCCAGAACAAGGCCACATCAAAGGGCTTCAAAGGGCCTCTGAAGCAAACACCTATTAATAACATATTGTAACCTAGGCAACAGGCTTTTTATGACACAGTCACTTACATTTTTTATGTATCATGTACGTGATTTCGTATTTACAAAAATGTGTCTTGTCAGTTTGATTCAGACAGCCTTTCTAAAAACATTTTAATGCGAAAGTAAGCTATTTCCTGTGACAGTGCAAGACTAAATACTATGTGTGATGTAAATAACTACATGACTGAAGAAGTCGATTAAACAGTAAAACAATTTGCGCAACAAACCAGTGTGTTCATGATTATGATAATAAAATAAAATGATAACAAATGCCAGTTTGCAACCTCAAGAAGCATAACAGACTGTTTTTGTACAGCTAAAATAACTGAAAGCGGCTGACATTGGAAGTCTCGCATAGTAAAAAATGGTTGAGCCCGTTCTTACATTAAAATAAGGTGGACGTTTTGCTTAACACTTGGCAGCAAACTGTTTTTGAAAGAGGTCTTTCTAAAAGTGGCACAGCAGAATTGGACTGCATTCAAATCCCAGGACATTTTGTGGCATCTGAGACATTTGTGCACTAGACCAGTGATTCTCAAACTGGGGTACGCGAGATGACGGAGGGGGGTACGCGAACAAAATTCTGAGTTTTGGCATTCATTTAATTCTACCCCAACTTAAAGTAACATTAAAACCGAACATGTATTTCTGACAAGCAAAATGCCACTTCTAATGTAAAAACAGGAAAATGGGAGTGCCGTAAACGGTCAAATACATGATATCCAATCAGCTTACCTCATCTTTTGCGGTCAAAACTGACTGCATCCACACAAGCAGCGTGCATGTGATAGGATGCCCGCTGAATATGCTGCTTTAGCAAATCGTGCTGCTGTTCAATGTATCTTTAAAGTAGATCTTCACTTAATAGCATGAAGAGCAAATATTGACACGGACTGAGATCGATTTAAACTCTCTGCGATACAGACACACTCTGTGCGTGTTATTGTTTTCATGTTTACAATACGAGCAAGAATGCAAATTTCCCTGAATATCCAAACGATGGCAAATTAATTTTTACAACAGTTCAACAAAAAAAGGTAATATTAAGTGAACATTTTACATTTTAAATGTAGCCTACATTTTAAACAGAATATTGTCATGTTTGTTCTATTTTGCAATGAAATAATAGTTCCAATGAAATCAGTAATATCTGGTGTGCGTCTCCAAGCAAGCAGTGTTTAGTTAGTGAATGAATCTGCGGCTTTGAACAATTCGGAGAGTCAGTGATTAATAACCCATTTATAACTACAGCATTTTGCTTCATTACTGAATGAATGAATGCATGAATGAATGAATGAATGAATGAATGAATGAATGACGCGACGCCTGGCTCATTAAGACAGCGACTTGCTGTCCACACATTACTGAGAACCACACATTAGATCAGGGAAAGATCACATTTTATTCTGATACATAGTTCTTTTTGGTAATGTTTTTCTAATCATGCATGATCAGGAGCTGGATGGAGAGAATGGTCCATAGCACCCACACACACTGTAATGATCACATCAGAGCTTGACAAGTATTGATTCTGACTGTAATTTGTTCCGCACTGCCATCTCGATTTGGCCCGTCCTTATCTAGAGAGTGGCTCAATGGGCGATTTGAATTTGGTTGCTTTTGCAAAGATGATTGAAATCCTATAATACATAGACTAGAATGCTACAGGTTCAGTGTTAAAGAGTGTCTTTTCTCTTTATCAATCTGCTCTCTTATGCAGTCACACAGACTGTCTGCCCGTCATCAGCTCTGAGATCTCGACAGACTTGGCCTGCAATCAGACCAGCTGTAATGAATTTATACTCCGCAATGGGTTTCGTTCCTTTTGGGATCCAGATCTGATAGTGCTGCTTGGTGCACACGGTGCAAGTTTTCCGGTCCTTTGCAATTGTAGCTTGTCAAATTGTATGACCCCAGTGTGATCTTGAGTAAAAGCCTTGGCAAACTGTGCAACATCAGCGTCATTTATATCAGGCTGTAGCCTATGCAAAAGGATAGTTCACCCACAAATGAAAAGTCTGTCTTCATTTACTTATCCTCATGTTGTTCCAGATTTGACTTTCTAATGTTTTTTTTTTTTTGTACCATACAGATTTTCACTGTTTGAATGAAAAAAATGTTTTTCTAAATGTCTTCCTTTGTGTTCTGCAGAAGAAATAAAGTCATACAGGTTTAGAACAGATGAAAGATTTTGCGCTACAATGATAGTAATCTTTTTGAAAATCTATTTTTTTGGGTGACTGTAAGCATTATGGATGAGGTTCTGAGTTTTTCCTCTATTTGCTGATGCTACTTTGTGTGTGATGTCTGCTCTCGTTAAGATTTCATGATGAATTAGCTTGGAGAACGCATGTATTTTTAATGGTGCCAAGATCACTGCACCATTCAGATCCACTTGCAGGAACAGCTTTTTTGATTAACCTATTTGATGGGCTTTTATTTTCCGACATCGTCTCTTAGCTGGATGTGAGCACAAGCTATATTTGTGTTTTATTAGCCCTAAAAATTATTATAGAGAAGAAACTTCTTACACAACATGCTCATGCTGAGTATTACACCCTGTAGCACAGTTTCTCTCTCTCTCTCCAGCCCTAATATGAAGCTGTGTGTTGAAGCTCACACCCCCAAAATGGTTCTGTGTGTGGAAGAGAGGGTGATTTGAAGCGTGGGTCGATAGCGCTGGCACCGCACAGACCTACTGAGCAAGATAACTCAGCCACAAACAGCTCTTCATTACTCTCATAAGACTTGAGTCTCTGTGAGAATGAAATGTGTCATTTGGCCGATATGAGAGGCAGGTGCTGAAGCCCGATTTGAGGGATTGGATCGATGTGATGGGCTGCAGGTGGTCCGTCATTACCGCACGACTCCAAATGAGCTGATTTTGTTTTTGTTTTTTAGATTCATCTTTGAGAGAAATTGTTAGATAATTTATGCAATGCTGTAAGAGTGAAATACTGTGGGGTCTGAAAGTCTGAGACCATGTTGAAAATCAATTTATTTGTAATCTTTATAAAAACAGGTTTATTTGGAAGAAATTTGGAAAAATAATAAAATTAATCCCAAAAACAACATTGTATAAAATATTTACATTTTGTAAATTATGTAGCTGGAAATATTTTATTTATTTATTTATTTATTTTATAAATTAAGAGAACATTAGTATACAGATAATATATTTTGTAAGAAATAAATATTTATTAAATAAGAAAATATAATTAAAGTATTTTAGAATATTATTTGGAAGGAATTTAAACAATTTAGGGGAAAAAAGAAAATATGTGGAGTACAAAAAAAATTTAATAGTTCATGCAAAAGTCTGAGTTTATTTCGAAATTATTTGGATAGATAAATAAATTAAGCAAGCAAAAATGGATGCATCAAATACTACAAAATTTTGAATGTCATATTAATATATAGTTAATATTAATATATGTTAATGTTAATTAATATGCCATGTTAATTCACTCACACACCATACACACACACACATATATAAACTATATATATAAACTTTAATAGTTCATGAAAAAATCTTATATTTCTTATATTTTCTTTTATTTAAACCTGAAAATAATAAGGAATAAAGCAACAACCAAAAAAGGGATGCACAAAATGCTTAGACATTCTGAATATCATGTTAATTCCAACTTTTCACCTTAATTAGTATGCAGATAATATATTTTGTAATAAAAAATATTTACTAAATAATGCAATAGAAGCAACAGAATTAAAGTGATCTCAGACGTTGTCAGGAGTTTTAAGTTCATATCAGAAGGGCTGTGTACAGACATGTGGCTTCATTGCTAGAGATACAGAACATTTTCTCGGTATGTGAATGCTTTCAAACTCAACCTCTCTAGCGCCCCTGATGGCTGACGACCTCCTGTGGCGCGGGCCTGTGGCACCGGCCTGCCGACTGACACAGTTTCCAGTCTGAGCAGCTGAGACCCGATAACAAACCAGCTCTGACCATCTGACAGTAAGACAGCCTGCCTGGCAGCCGGATGGAGCAGAGCCCTCCTCTTACGTTTTCAACTGCACCCTCTTACACCCTGCCAGCCCACAGCCTGGAGAGCGTACAGCAGAGTCAGGCGGGCATCAGTACCCCCTGCACTCACACACACACACACACACACACACATATACACCAATACACACTCTTTCACACCTGCAAAAACCTGACAGGTACATGCACGCATACACATTTAGTACATACGCCACAGATCTGAAGTCTCATGGTACGGGCAGCAGCGTGACTAACGTGAATGCGAATGTAGTGTGAGTGAAAGGAAAGAGTGTAAAACGAGAAGACATCTCGTCATATGCATAATTGCGTGTGTGGAGCGTGACTGCGGGATTATTTCATTGGCTGTCTGTGTAGTTCGATGTATCATAAGAAGTGAAGCCAGGAGAGACCCGTTATCAATGTTGAGCAGAATATTCCAACAGACTCGGAACTGAGCTGCTCATTTGTATCCATGGAAACAAATTAATAGAGTTCCATACTATTAATCATTAAGTCATTTGTCAGGCTAAGATCTCTCTTTGTCTGTATTCTCTCATTCTCCCATTCTCTTTCTTGTACACACACACGGATTAGATGGATTTAAAACTCAACCGTCAAAATGTACTCAAGAATTTGTTCTTTTTTGATAAGTTGAGATGTTCACAATGTTCAAAATATAACTGCAAAAACACAGTCTGTTCCTCTTCATGATGTTCTACAACATCACATTTCTGTCTTCTTACTCCTAGATTTACTGGATTCATCAGAATGCCAAAGAAATGGTCCTTCCAAAAGCATTTCCCTTTGCCTGTTCTTTTTAGCTAAAGAGGCAGCCTGCTGGCCTCTCGGCTCGTCTAAAATGGGCCGATGGGAGGGGAGCGTGGCTGCCGCTCAGAGAAATGCCAATGGGCTGCTCCTATTTGAACATGCTTCCAAATGCAACAGAGCAGAAGCCAAGCGTGTATCCTCTTTTATTTTTTATCTTCTAGTCTCTCTGAACTCAGTGCAAAGTATTTTGCTCAAATGGCCACCTACAACCACGGTAATCCAATTTGGCAGTGAGTTGAGCTAGGGAACAGAAACCAAGAGTCGTCTACATCCTGAAAATGTGCAGTAGACAATGTGGAATGTGCAGTAGGCAGAAAAGAGCAGTTTGGTGTGGCAGTGCATCAATAGCCCTGAAGCCAGTGAATTTCACTGGCACATAATTCAGCCTACTGGGCTACAGGAGAATATCAGAAGCATGTGACATCCCATGACATCCAGGAGTTACTGTCGTTTGACTGCATTAAGGAGCGTTGACAGTTTGTGTAATTTACAGTGATGGATTTTTCTATTATGGGTGGTTTCTTTGATCATTCTTAGTCTGATATACTGATCATACTATACTGCAGATCTGTCTATCCATCGTACATCATACTTCAGATCCATCTATCTATGTCTATCTGTCTGTCTGTATATCTATCTGTTTGTCTATCTGTCTGTCTATCTATTTGTCTAACTGTCTATCTGTCTGTCTGTCTGTCTATCTATTTGTCTAACTGTCTATGTCTATCTGTCTGTCTATCTGTCTGTCTGTTTATCTATCTATCTATAAAAAAGAAAAAGGTGAATTTCCTTGCATGGCCTAGTCAGAGCCCAGACTTAAACCCCATTGAAAATCTGTGGAATGACTTGAAGCCTGCAGTCCACAAACAGTCACCATCAAATTTAACTGAACTTGAGCAGTTCTGCAAAGAAGAGTGGGCAAATATTGCAAAGTCTAGATGTGCAAAGTTAGTAGAGACAGATCCCAATAGACTAAAGGTTGTAATTAAAGCAAAAGGTGGTTCAACAAAATACTGACACAAGGGGATGATCCTTTTTCCAACTCAGTGATTCTGTTTAAAAAAAAAACAAATCTGACATGTTGGTGTTATATCTTTCACTTGGATATTATGTTGCACTGAGCAAATACAGCTGGATAAAACAAAAACGGTGTCTGTCTTCATTTCAGGCTGCATAGCAACAAAATGTGATTATTTTCAATTCCCACTGTCTGTCTGTCTGTCTGTCTGTCTGTCTGTCTGTCTGTCTATCTATCTATCTATCTATCATTGTATCGTTGTATCGATCTGTCTCGTAGTTGTCAAAGTTTGTGGTAATTTATTGTGTTCTTGCTCTAGCAGCAAGTTAAGGTCCAAAGAAAACCTTCATATCTGTATAATACCAATCTGTATAATACCATACTTCACAGTTGTCATGCAGCTCACAGCTTCAGAGTTGCCTAGGAGAACAGACAAATGAGAGAGAGAGAGTCATATGATCACATTTAGCAGCATTTACCTGCTTGAGGACCATGTCAGGTGACCTGGCCCTGAAGACAACAAGCAAGCGTCACATTGTCTGCTCATGTTATGACAGCTGTTAACATGGTAATTGTGAGGTGTGGATGGATAGAAAAAAAATTAACAGAGCAACCAGATATTATACAGTTATAGTATACATTTATTTTAGTTAAGATATTTAGAGGACCTTTGTGGGCCCCTCTAAAAATAAGTGATATTTAAATATAGGCCTATACTTTGTATAGTGTGTGTCCATTTCGAGTAGGATCAAAAGCATGAAAAAAAATTAATAAAACACATTGTGACTTGATTTATATGGTTCCATCTGCCCTAAAACAGTATTTGGGAAATGTTAATTGTTGACCAGTGACCTTATCAGTCTTACCCATGAATGCTGTAGAGCATAAGTCTCCTGCTATTAAGCAGCCCATCTGTACTTTCTATAGTCTGCATAATACAGCCCAGTGCACATCACAACACAGGCCTCTCATAGAAACCAAGCCTCCAAGGACTCAATTACTGCTCTCTCAGCTAGCAACGACAGAAATATGATGTGTGTGTGCATGTTTGCATCTGGCAAAGACAGAAAAGGAGAAAAAAAGTGAGAGTTTTGTCTCACTGCTGGAAGTATAGCTTTTTTAAATCACAAGTTTCGGGTTAACTTTCATAAAACTAAATTTCATTTTAAATTCAACCCCTGCAGGACCAGCCCAACAGATCTTGACAGCAGCCTATGCACATAATAATCAACAAATTGGTTATTACAACGAGGAACATTCTGTATCTTATACAAAATTAACACCATCAAAAGATATTGCGTTCACTCAGAGTTTTATAATCATGTTTAATTAATATTAACGCAAGGGGTAATATCCTGGACAGAATGTGCACCTCGATGAAGTCAATGCAGCCGAGGAGAACAAGAGAAAATGAGGTGCGGATGATCCCAGGAAAGATAAAGTGAATGAGCCACAAGTGGGACTTTACCGTGAGGATTAGATCAGTCAGTGTTTGAAGTATGCTGGCAATTTGTTTAATGTGAAGTGTACTGGGTCAGTTCAGACCTTAGATGCAGTGGATTACTGCCACCCATTTTGAACTTACCATTTCACTGATAGGTTCAAAGAGCACTTCAATAAATTCCACTGGAAGGGTGGTCAGGATATTTTCTTAGTAAATAGTGTATATGGACGTTTCTTCAGCTACAGACACTTTCAAGTCCCAGCCAGGGTCTTTTTCTTTTTGTTATGTGATGGTTATGTCAAAATGTCTTATCATGACTTTTATCTCTTTTCACTTCTACTTTTCAAATGCATTTTATGTAGGGGTTAATTCAGGATAATTGGGACATTTTTCCCAGTCATCTCAATTGCAAAAATTGTCCCGATTTATCTATCTATATATTTTATTGTTTTTCCTCAGCCCAGACCCATGATGGTTAAGCCATTTTGATATTATGTGATAATAATTCATATGAATTTTACACAAATTACAACAGCATTTTGGTTGTGGTGTCATTTCCATAATGACAATAATGAAAAAAGTGACAACAGTGTCAGTAAAAGGCTTGAGATGAAATATTGGATGTGATGTGTTTATGAAAACAGGAAAACCAAGGTGAATACCACAATTATGTTTTACATTGTATGTCATTTCCCATCTACTTTGTGAAATTATGCAGAGAGATTAAAAATAATATCTTCAGTGTGTATCAAGGATGGATAAAGTGCTAGCTATGAATGAAGCTGTCGTACATGCTATGCTATTTGAAATGCTGTGGAAACAAGTCAGCCATTTCATTTCAGAAATGTTTCATTTTCACCACGGTCATTCCCATCACAGAAAAGCAGCATGAGATGTGAGATATGGTGGAAATATTCATGATTTTCATGACTTGTGGTGTATTTATAAACACTGTTGGACATTTTTAGATGACAAATGAGAGTGTAAATATGTGTTTTAAGATTGTTTTTCATTTTCTAATCAGTCCACAGTGTCAAAAGTGCCCACAGTCGAACAAACACCCATCTACTCTTTTCCGAACCCTTATGTCCACAGCACAGAAAGGTGCGTGTGGCTTCAGTAATCATGAGGGCAGCAGAGTGCACCATGATGGACAGCAGCTGTCTTCCATCACTCACAGTTTGCCATGCCTGCCCTCATTGAGGGAAAAAACTGCATTCCTAATGAGTTATCAGGACTGATGGCTTATCATGTGCGGGACATCTCAGTGTCCTTGACTCAACAAGGATGTATAGACAACCTGAGTCACAAATCTCGATTGTCCCTCAGAAAAGAAAACAAGCTGTAAGCGTTATGGCGAGTGTGTGAGTGCACGCGAGCGTTTGTGTGTCCGTGACTGTAATACTAACACAGGCATTAGAGCGCATCTGTGTGAATACCTCAGTATAATCCCAGTAGTCACCAGATTCAAATGTTTGCCCATGCGTGAGCTCTAATAACCTTTGACAGTGAGAGCTCGAACCCCATTTATGAAGGTTGTTATTCACAAATTAGCTGCATGTTCTTAAGTGGGTGTGTTTGTGTAGGGTTAAGGGTACGCAGTACAGCAGTCATGTGATGGCAACATAGCGAAAGTCATTTGCATCGGAGACTCGCGGAGAGCCAGCAGATGCGAGTTGTGATTAAAACCAAGCTATTCCGGAGCATTAGATTAAAGAATGATGTCAATAAAAAGCATTTTAGGCTGCAATAACAAAGGCAATCTGAAACACGGCACTGCACGTTCTCATTTGCATATTTAAATGCGTGTGATGTTCGGGGTTAGATTCCTCGTCTAATGATGCATTTAGCCCGTAATGAATCAGTGATGGCAGCTCCCAGGCTCAGCCGCAGGGACTGCAGCAGGGCTACTTTGAAGTCACCGCATTTGAAGTGGAGTTTAGAGCGGTGGACTCCAAAAATAAGCACACACCAGAGGGAGATCTGCAGGGCCTCAGCGTGCAGCTGCAAGTTCATCCTCAAACTGGAGGAGCCACACAGAGATACTCTTGCCTTCAGTCAGTAAACAGGAAAGTGCTAAACATTGTCCAAAATTTACTTTAGCCAGTCATGGAAGTGTATTTTGCATTATTTAATAAAAAAAAATAAACATATATATATATATATATATATATATATATATATAATTTA
>NW_015626069.1:1111133-1112920 GCF_001515625.1 Sinocyclocheilus rhinocerous
TAAAAAAAAAAGAAAGTAGTGCTTTTGTTACCCAATAATTATTTAAACTGAACAAAAAAACTACAAATATATTCTCAGCATTTATAACAAAAAAAAATTTCAGCATATTGCACTGTAAAAAAAAAATCTGTAAAAAATTATGTATGTGTTTAATTATATTGATTGTATATGAATTTTGTGCACTTCATTGCATTATGTTTTAAGGGTTAACAGAAATGTCCATGAAAATTGTGGGTAATGTACTGGCAGAAAATTACCAGTACACTTTCTTTTTTTTTTTATTATTATTGTAGAATGATCTTTGAAGGATTGTGTGACAGGAATAAATTCTATTTTGAAATGTATTAAAATAGAAAACATTTATTTTAAATCATAATATTTGACAATGTTACTGTTCCCTTTCGAATGGGAACTCGCACTGCGTCCCCTAGAGGGCGCTCTGGGGAATGCCTCCAGCTTGACAGGTGTCTGAAGCATGAGTCTAAACACGACAATGAACTTGACATTGGCAGGCGGCAGCCTATGACATAACAAATGGTGCGACCAAGAGTATAAACGAGCACCTGTGAAATACGTCATCCTCTTTCTCGTCTTCAGGAGACCGTTTGTTTGTACATGAGTTAGGAACACATACGTTTACCTCCTGAGAGAGCAGAATGCTCACATTGAAAACACATCTCAATGAAAGCTCTGTTCGCGCCGTCCCTATTCTCGAGGAATGTGGGACTGCTTTTTTGGGTGGAATTCTGTCTTCTCTACGAGCAAGCTGGATGCGCTAGTTATGATGCATTCACGAGACTGACTACAAGAGACAGATAGGAACTTCTTCCTTTCTGCTCTCTCCAGAGGGATAGTAGTTAGCGTTTGCAAGAGCACATTCAGCTCTCAAAGGGGTTTAAAGCACTCATAGCAATTCATTCGTGTCTGTTCTCATATGATTCTTTTCAGAGCGTTGGAATCTATCGTTTGAACGAGCATGTTTGAGGTTAAATGTGCGCTTTTCATGATGCGGTCGCAGTAATTGGTTCCACCCGGGCTTGACTCTCTCTTGAGGGAGTGCACGCATGCGTGCTAAACAGACTGAGCGCAATCGAATAGGAGCGCAATAATTCTTAGTAAAATATAAATTTTTCTAAAACAATTGTTTTTGGACATTAAATGTGTCTTTTGTAGAATTTTAAACCTACATATAAAATGTATTTTTATGATAGCAGTAACTGTAAGTGGACTATTGTAATAGGTCAATCAAATGTAAGCTATATGCTACAGAACTAATTACTAGGTTTGGGTAAAAAATATCTCGATATTAATCAATTATCATTTTTACTGGACGATATTGATTCTTAAATCCCAAGAATCGATTAATCTAGCCTGTTTTCGGTTAATGGACAGAACGTTGAAGGACAATTCCTGTCCAATATATCGCAATAAGCATTGTGCTTTGGTAAAATCTCAGATTTCAAATTCTGTCCATTGTATTGCAGTATTCAAACAATAAATGCCGTTTTGGCATTGTTTAATGTGGAGTGACAGATCGCTGTAGTGCCTCAGTTCAAAAGACGAGGTACATGTGAACTGATCATCTCCTCCACATTAATACCAGTTTCAGCACAAAATAAACATGACTAAACATCCGAAGGTAAGTTAAAAGAAAGGGTACAACTTTACAAGCCGTATCCTGTCTCATGTTAATCACTCAATCAGTGTTTCAGCTGCGCAAAGACGTCAATATAACGGCTTGTAAACAATGTCACGTAACGTCACATTTACCTCAGAAAAAACATATT
>NW_015626069.1:1113407-1114518 GCF_001515625.1 Sinocyclocheilus rhinocerous
GAGCTTAGCTTAGCCTGACAGTTAGCCTGCTTTAGACCAGGTTAGTTTCCCAGCATAAGTTGCCACAGTGACTGAGCTTGATCTAGGCCTATGTTAAATTTGCTTTATGGAACCAAGTCCTTTGACAATGAGTCAAACTAACTGAAATAAGCCTGGCTTATTTGGTTACCTTGTTTTATGAAACAGGCCTAGAGGCATTAAAAGTGATCATATTTTCTCCATTGCATCGGATCGCATTGTGTTTAATCGAATCAAAATCGGATCGCACTGCATTGTAATAGGGGTGAATCGTATCGCATCGCATCGGTAGCTGCTTCATATGTATCTTTAATGTATCGTATCGTTGGCTATGCATCGAGATGCGTATCGTATCGGCCTGAGTCATGAGATGTACATCCCTATTGGCTACTGACCTTAGTATGGAGTGTTGCTAGGCCGCCTCTAATTTGAGTATTTATGTGTATGCATGTTGTATTTAGGCCTCCACCCTGCAGAACTTCGCAGGCCAGTTAGCTTTGAGTGTTAGGCTCTCTGTGAGCCTCATTGGATGCTGGCCTGAATAAGAACGTATTTAGGCTTCTTGCCGGCCTATAATTGCGTTGCTGGTGCAGGGGTGAGGACTCCTTTGGGTCTTTGACTTAGCTCAGCCAATAAAGCACTAATCCCTTCAGCATGGCGGTGTGGGTATACCGTTCCCCATAGTGCCCTCTAGGGGATACAGCACGAGTTCCCATTCGAAAGGGAACCTCTCAGGTTACGCATGTAACCATGGTTCCCTGAGAAGAGGAACGAGACGCTGTGTCCCTTTGCCTTGCTTCAGGAATTCCTGCACATCTCCTTCAGACAAGAAGTGGATGACGTATTTCACAGGTGCTCTTTTATACTCTCGGCTGCACCAGTTGTGACGTCATAGGCTTCCGCTTGCCAATGTCAAGTTCATTGTCGTGTTTAGACTCATGCTGGAGGCATTTCCCCTAGCGCCCTCTAGGGGAAGCAGTGTCTCATTCCCCTTCTCAGGGAACCATAGTTACATGCTTAACCTAAGACATTTTACTGATCAAATAAATGCAGCTTTAGGTAGAAAAATAAGAAAAGAAAACTGTTTAAGAAA
>NW_015626069.1:1114783-1149996 GCF_001515625.1 Sinocyclocheilus rhinocerous
ATATATATATATATATATATATATATATATAAATATGTGTGTGTGTGTGTGTGTTCCTAATATTTTTTTCTTATTACAGTGAATATTCCACATTGCGCCACTTTAGACAGCCTGAATAAATTGTTTTGAGTCCCTCATGTGACATCAGCAAGGTCATCCTGTCATTTTTCATTCTATTTAAGTGATGTATTATGTTGCAGTTCTGGCCACCTGGCAAGTAACTCTGTGGTATTTACTGACCAAAGCCAATTTTTACATGGTGGGTTGGCGATTGTTGGTTTTGAACCACAGTGCTAAACCTTGTTCCTTGATGTGTGTTATGGCTTTTTGCTGGGGGTCAGTGAAGAATCTCCCCAGTTGACCTTAAGATTAGATGGCTGAATAATTGACTTAACTTCTTGTTAAACAACTCTCAGCTCCATTGAACAATATCAGCCTCTCCATAGTACAATTAAGCAGTGGCACACAGGCGCCAAGAGATCACAGGACATAATGTAAAAGGATTACTACAGATAAGAGACTGTGGTCACAAGAAGCCATGTCAGAGAGAAACAGATGTACAGGAGGGTGACTGGCCCATTCAAATGTGTATTATAACTATCATTTCCCTTAAACAAGAGCTTAGTTCAAAATCAAAGGTCTTAGAAAGAGGCTGGATAATAGAAATCTCATTCATGCTGTACTAAACTCTCAATGGAATAAAATATATGCTCATGGAAGCAAACTACCCTGAAGTCTCTGACTCTCTCTCTTTCTTTCTTTCTGTCACTCTCCCTGTCATTTTAGGTTGATTCTGCTCTCTTGTTAGAAAATAACAAGCATGGCTTTAGCTTTCATGGCTTTAATTGGAGTTTATCCTCCACTTTGACTGACAGACTGTATATTGGCTTTTCCCTTCAAATTGTAATAATATTTTAATAATATTTTTGATAAACAAAAACTTGGTGAACATAAGACAAAAAAATCTTACTGACTGTTAGTGTATACATACACATGAAGCAGTGTCTCATTCCCCTTCTCAGGGAACCATAGTTACATGCTTAACCTAAGACATTTTACTGATCAAATAAATGCAGCTTTAGTTAGAAAAATAAGAAAAGAAAACTGTTTAAGAAAGAAGCAGTGTCTCATTCCCCTTCTCAGGGAACCATAGTTACATGCTTAACCTAAGACATTTTACTGATCAAATAAATGCAGCTTTTAATAATATTTTTGATAAACAAAAACACACACACAGGCTTGGTGAACATAAGACAAAAAAATCTTACTGACTGTTAGTGTATACATACACATACTGTATATCAACCAATCATCATTCAGTTTTTACTAATTATTTACATTTATATTTCTATGTTTATTTAGGGTTATCCGTATGCTGCCCCTCCTGTTCTTCCACCATGTCTGCAAACCTGCAGCTGTGTACTAATACACACTTAATGGCTGTCTGTTTCCAGTTCTCAGTGGCCATATGGTTCATTCCAGTCTATAAAGTGTGATATAATTCTCTCTTGTCAGCTAACTGTGTCCCTCTTGTCTCCGTCTCTCCACAGACACTCTGTCAGTCACACATCCTTCCAGCTTCCACTGAACAATTACATTAGACGCCTAATGCAGTGAGAAATAACAGAGCACCCAGCACTCTCTTTAAGCCCAACCCACCGACTGTTGCCTGGCAACACCACACAGCTCGACTAACTACATCTTAAGTTATGATGAAAGTGGAGGTCTTGTTGTTGTGCAGTTGGAAATAAGCATTTCTTAAGCAAGTTTTATCTTTTTAGTTGTGGGTTTCTGAGGCCAGATGGAACACTTGAATGTTTAACAGAAGCAATTTTGTGTAGGGAAATATATTATTTAATTTTAAGTTTTGATGTCAAAATAGTCAGTTTAATAGGCAGCTATTCTTTAAGTTATTTCATTACATTGTTCTATTTCTTTTGTTGCTATTGTAGAAGCATCTTTACATCACATCAACAATTTTCCCATAAACATGTAGTAAACTACTTCTAAGACTTCAAGAGGTCTGTCATCAGCTTTTCCTCTTTGATATGTTCTCTGGCTGAGTTTAAAAATTGTCCGACAGTTTGACTTCTAGGATTCATCGCTTCATGGAATATATCATGGAGCTTCTTGCATTGACTGGCCCAGTTTTCTCGTTCTGTCACTTTGTGAAGATGTCTTCTGAGCGGTGAACTGCTTAATGCCATGCTCAAATCATGCAAATATAGCCACACAAGAGGCAGATGAAAGCCGCGGGTGTTGACTAAACTGGGAGACTTAGGGATGCGTTTGGAGGTTGGATCCCTGTCGATCTTTGTGTCCGGGTTGTTGCATGGCAAGCTTGAGGTTTTCCAAACTGGGGCAGCAGAAATTGGGTTAGAGCTTGGCTACTTTTAGACCCAGCACATTGAGGGGAACTCAGTCGAGGTCTTCTCTCTTTCACAGGCCTCCTTTAAGAGTCCAGTCCTGACCTGCTTTGCATATCAGGACTGTAAATATCTCGATCAATATCAAGCAATCGATGCCTGTCCCATAAAGAGTTATTGTTAATCGTTAACACTCAAGTGGTATCCTGTAGAGGTGACTATATTATTTTTACTATCTCTGTGAAAGTCCATTAAGGTTGGTCTCCCATGGGAGATCAAATGATCCCAGTTCCCATAATGCCCTTAGCCTCAGTATTGGTACTCAGTGCAAATGCAATTTGCAAATTTACTTCTAACTCTAAATGCAAATTTTCTTTATAAATTCAACCCCAAATCAACCTTTATATTAAAGCATTTAAAGTTAAGGCAAATAAACCCGGCCTCACTGTTATTGTTGTTAGTGACAAAGGTGTTTTTAAAGTCAGGATTATTTCCACTCATTGGTTTCCTCACTGTGTCTCCACAGGCGGATCCTCAGGGACGAGACATCGCAATCCGGCCCTTCCTGGAGCACTGTGAGAACACGCACATGACCATTTGGCTGGGGATTGTCTATGCCTACAAAGGCCTCCTTATGGTGAGTGAGAACATTCTAGAGAGCGTCAACATGATCGCCATCTGCTCCTGCCGACAATGGCGTCTGAATATTCTACCGCTTCCTTCTATATTTGGTAAATTATAATATATAATACCTCACAGTCAGTCATGAAAATGCATTCCCAATATTGGATTCTGAGTCTCTTGTGGTAAATCAGGAAATACAAATGCCATGCCTGCACTGCAACACTCTGAACAAACTGATATTCCTCTTTCTTTTTTCTCTGCAGTTAACTAATGTGCATTACCTATAGACAATATTATAACAGTGGACACAAATTAGAGTTCCTGGATATTTGTTAGGGAACAATGTTTTATTTTTCATATTGAAGTTGCCACTGTTGTATTAAAGCTGCAAATCAAAATGAAAAAAAAGGCAAGCCACTTGAGGTCTGCAGTATGACTTTATCACAGTTAGGTGGGTTTTAGGCTTAAGAACACCCCTTACAATGACGAAATCACTGTAACACATTTTCAAGCGGCGTATTGCTTTAATATGTCTTTTTGTCTGTATGTCTGCATATATGTTTAAACTGATCCAAAGTCTACAACCAAAGCTTACTGTAATCACTGGTTCTCAACCAGGGGCCGAGGCCCACTAGAAGGCCTCAGCAAACTTTCAAGAGGGGCGCAAGATTGCTTAAATGATTTAAAATGATTTAAAATAATGCAAATTAGCTAAAACACAGTAAGATGTAAACTGACATTACATGTATTAACATGCTCTGTTCGCAGTGACCCGTTTCGGTGCATGTCTCTTTAAATGATAATGAGCTGCAGCTCACCCCACCCCTCTCTTCTGCTTCTTCTTTTTTGTGTGTGTATTTGGTGGTGCATTACCATCAAAACAAAACTAATCCACTGCGTCCTCAGATGTTGGGGGAAAATGAAGACTCTTATGTTCACTTTTACATCCAACTACAATACACCTGCATCGCTTCCGAGACATTGTTGTCGCTGCAGCTACTCGAGCTTGGAGAAAATGTCAGACAGCGTACAACTGGCTGAGGGCGGAAATATGCTAATACGGCACAGTCAGTCAGCGGTCATGGGCGGGGACAGAGAAGTTTGACATCATGCTGCTCAGAAAATCAAAACGGCTTGATAATTGAGTTTAGGTTTTTTGGGGGATTAAAGAGTGAATGGATTTTTATCATTGTAGGGTGGTTGTGTCCACATACTGTTAAGGCACATTTATATGCAAACAACATTTAAAAGGGAATTTTGCATACAATGTCCGCTTTAAGAGTCCCACGGTCTTACCATGGAATTTTAAAAGTGTGATTTCCATGGCATTTTTCTAGGCATTCAAATATTTTTTATAATGAATATAAATTCTTAGATATGTCAAGCTCTAAATGATTTTACTTTGTGGAAAGTGTTATTTGTGAGAATGAATTAATGAATAAATAAATACATACATACATATGTACATACATACATAAATAACAACCCTGTAATCACAAATTACTCAAATTCATTAAGAACATTGAGTTACTGAAACTTCTGGAATTTTGAAATTTAATAATTTAATTTAATTAATTTACTATATTGCTACTCCAGATTTCTTTAAACAATGTTTGAAAATGAACAGATTTGTCATTATAGGATAATACCAGAAGTATATTGGTGGACCTTCAAATATTGTGTTTTTGAAAATGGGTGGACTTGCAGTCAAAAAAGTTGAGAACCACTGCTGAAAACCTTAACTTTGTTCTGTTGCTGCTTTGCAAGCACAGGTATTTCCTACTGGAAATGCAAATCTAGCAAGCTCACTGCCTGGATTTTGACACATTGTACCCATAGGAGGAGAGCGAGATTGCTCTTTCCAATTAACCTCACTTTAGATTACTGGTAAGGTGCCCCAGAAACCAAAATGTTTCCAGTCAGTTAATTGCCCATAGCACTGACCAGTCAATGGTGGCAACATCCTCCAATAAAAACCTGCCCTCCGACTAACTTTGTGCTCTGTAGAAATGATTTGTCCGTTTGTTCTTGCTGCAATAGCGGCAGGTGGTTCGGTTGACTGGCAGGCCATTACCTCTCATCTCTCTTCTCGTCTGTGATAGATTTGGTGGGAGGCCGTGTTGGGAAAGAAGTGATCAATGTTAAATTGAAGCTATAGTATGAGACTAGTCATCAAATCGTAATAGTGGACAAGTGAAAATGCCATCTCACTCACATTCTCATTCTCAGATATGTGACATTTCAGAACTTCCTCTACTCTCCTCTTGTCATGTTTGAAAACCTGCTGCTAAATCAGCAGGGCTTCACTTACAGCCGACGTGTTCCAGTAAAACAGGAGAAGAAAGATGAGAGGGTGAACGAGGAAAACGAGTGAGACGGGCTGTGATTGGATTAGGATTGAATAGATTTGTGGCGAGTGGGTGCAGAATCAAATCTCGGAGTGTGCGTCATTGAGTTAGCTGAGTCATATTTCTCAGAGTTCACTCTAGTCTCACACAAAGGTGCTTTGATTACTGCTCTGACTTCCTGAGAAAGTTGGGCAGGTGTTGTTAGCTGACTTTAGAGGCATTAGGGTGCTAAATAAGTCAGCCACATTTCATTCTCTCTGGCTTTATGATTCATCACTGTAAACCGAGGGCTGCACACAGTGATGAAGGTGAAAATGGTTGTCTGTGGAAAATGTCATATAACCAGTAATTTTATTCTGCCTTAGATCTGACATAAAATACATTTGAATGTAACTGTGCACACCCTAAAGTTTGCCAAACCAAAGATTTGAACTGCCCTTATACCTGTAATGGTAAGTAATTATTTGCATTTTTCTCTCTGTCTAGCTGTTTGGATGTTTCTTGGCCTGGGAGACCAGAAACGTGAGCATTCCAGCCCTGAACGACAGCAAGTACATCGGCATGAGTGTGTATAATGTGGGCATCATGTGTATCATTGGAGCAGCGGTGTCCTTCCTGACCCGGGATCAGCCTAATGTGCAGTTCTGCATCGTGGCACTGGTCATCATCTTCTGCAGCACCATCACGCTGTGTCTGGTTTTTGTGCCAAAAGTAAGTACTGCAATGTACGGCCTGATCCAGCCCTATGGGGAAAGAATTGTAGAGGTCAACGAAAGGCACATTCTGGCATTTGATTTGTGCAAATCCCTAGCAAGTTCACCTGCATATAATTGAGAACAGTGCTTACTTTGCATCCCCTGGAGCTCTCTGGAAATAAACACACTGAAATTTGAAAGACTGCAAAGATTCGACTCTCCCTCTAAACCAATACATCCTACACAGAATCAATGCCTTTGCCTATGTCTTTGTCCTCTCTCTTTTGTTAGTTTGTCACAATGCGAACAAACCCGGATGCTGCCACACAGAACCGGAGGTTAAAGCTCACCCAGAACCAGAAGAAGGAAGATTCCAAGACGTCCACCTCAGTAACCAGTGTTAACCAGGCCAACACTTCCCGTCTGGATGGATTACAGTCAGATAACCACCGCCTCCGAATGAGAATTACAGAGGTGATTGACGTCAATCATAAATTACAAAATTATTAAATACTTAGAATGACAATCTACTTTAAACAGTTATTAAAATTATGCTAATATGATGCTAAAAAATTACTAATACACCACCATGCAGATTAAAGGGTTTTTATAATTGTATAGTATTACTTTATTCCCTCTAAATTATATATTAATAGCAAATGCTGTGAAAAAAAAATTACTGAAACAAGTAAACAAGAATCTATTTATCAAATCAAAATACACTGCCCCCTATATTAGATTAAATATAAATATATATTAAGACATATATTATTATATAAAGACTGTTACATTTTTTGGGAGACACAGTATGCATTTTTGTTGTGATATCAATAAATGTTTTTACTACTGAAGGTATTTTACAGTAATGAAACCTATTATTGTTTTTTTTTTTCATTTTTTGTACACTGAACAAAATTATAAACGCAACACTTTTGTTTTTGCCCCCATTTTTCATGAGCTGAACTCAAAGATCTAAGACTTTTTCTATGTACACAAAAGGCCTATTTCTCTCATCATGAAAAAAAATCCTTTAATTTTTTCATGAACCTGGAATTAAATTATTAAATTAAACGATTAAATAATTTTGGACTTTGTGTTACAGCTGGATAAGGAACTGGAAGAGGTTACCATGCAACTCCAGGACACTCCAGAAAAGACTCCATACATTAAACAAAACCACTACCAAGATGTCAACAATATCCTGAGCATACGCAACTTCACTGACGGCAAAGGTAAGAGAAGTGGATATTAAACCCCGTGTTCCTCACCTGTCAATCACACACAGCTGTCAGTTGGCGTCTCATTTCAGTTTGTGGCACACTCTTCCTCTGTTACTGTCACCCAGAGAAAAAGAACAATTTATTGGAGTGTTATACATTATTCACCCCAAACATGTCAAGCTGAAGTGTCATATAAGGTGCAAGTTCTGACTCAGTTCTTCAGCTGAATCCACCACTGACATCTTGATGGAAAGGCAGCGTTCTGAACATCATGCCCTTGTTTTCAGATGGAGAGAAATCTCTGAAGAACCACTTAGAACAAAAACCCCAGGCTCAGTGGGGATCCATGGATCCTTCAAGGATAAGCAGAGGTCAACTAGACGACATCAACTCACCAGAACAGTAAGTTCACACACCGGCATGTGTGACACCTAAAAATATATGAATTACGTTTGTTAACAAAATATCAGACAAAGTAAAATTTATTAAGATGTTAAGAAGCACAATCACACTTTCTAAACATAATATTTGACAAAAGATTTGTTCGCTTCTACATTATAAAACAGACATGTTTTGTTATAAAAATTAAGATGAAAGTATGAGTCTAAGAAAAAGCTTTGTTTGCACATGCCACTATAACAAAATTCATTCACTCACCCTATGAATCAAAATTACGTTTTAGGGACTGTCTGTTTGTTTAAAGGTTCTCCACATCCTAGTAGATACATGCATTCTTCTTGGGAAGACAGACCAAAAAATGTTGATGACTACTGTTTTATATCAAAGATTTTTATCCAATCAGACACTTTCTAGAATGAGAACACCCCTCTTTGCAAAACCACCCGCAACTGAAAAAAAAATGAATGAAAGCACTTAAGAAAGGTTCAGGGACAGAGAAAAAAGAGAGAGAAAGGGGGGTGGGGGCGCTTTGGTTACATAACGTGATTTCTAGTGAGAGCGGAAGGCACTGGACCCTGAAAATAGACAGGAGAGTAGAATTAGAGGACGACAGGCCGTCCCAGCACATGAATGTTTGATTGTACAGAGGAGCGTTTCTGCAGTGTCTCTGTTCATCAAACACACACACAACACTTACCCCAGTAGCTGATGGTCCCTTGACCCTGCAAAATAACACCATCTCTGCCATGGGAATATGCAATGAGTAATTTATTGAGCCTGTTCTCTATGTCTGCAGTAAGGGATAAATAAATACGTTTTTAGTTTAATGACATTCACATTTTTTTTTTTTTGCAAGTGAACCTGCAACATCTGGCTAATCGATGTTAATTATTTCTAAACACAGAAGACATTTTCCTTAATTGATGTATGAAATTAATATTTAATTGAAAGTAATAACTCAAAGAGACTCCAATCGTAAAACCAATCGTGAGAGGTGTGGTGTCTGCGCTTTATATAACTGCCATTTGGCTTCTGTAATGGATTTAAAGGGCTTCGGCCTCTTGGGGTGCAGTTTGAATCTGACACAAGACAGGACTGAAATGGACTTTATTTCAGGTGATCCACACAGTAAGGTGCATACTGGATTGATGGCACCACAAGAACAAGCACAGTCCCAAACCCTTCACTAGCGTTTTCAGCATTGCTAATAATAAGAATTTTTTTTTCTTTGAGCACTAAATCTTCATATTAGAATGATTTCTGAAAGATCATGTAACACTGAAAACTGAAGTAATGGCTGCTGAGAAACATTAAAAAATCTTACCAACCCCAAACTTTGAGCGGTTGTGTAGGTCCAGATGGTGTAGTATATCATCTAGCAGGAACTAAAGAGGTCATGCTAACCAGCTAAACCTTGAATTCTTAATTGAGAAGGGAACACAATGTACGTGGCAAAGTCACTGCTGGTTTAAATGTGCCCTGTGAATATGTAATATAATTATAGATGAACTTCTGTTATATGCATGCAAGAGTGTCCCCAATGTTAAACACAATCACTAAAGAGCATTACAGAAAATGAGGAATTTTATATATGACAACTGATTGTGGTTTGTGTTCGCAGCATACAGCGCAGGCTGTCCCTGCAGCTGCCTATCCTGCATCACGCCTATCTGCCCTCCATAGGAGGGGTGGACGCGAGCTGCAGCAGTCCCACGAGCAGCCCAGCCTCCAGCCCACGCCACAGACACATGCCCCCCTCCTACAGGGTCATGGTGTCCGGCCTGTGAGGCCCGCTGCCTGCCCTGCACTCCAAGGAAGCGATCAGCTTTTTATTTTAAGACAGACTGAGCAATATCAGCAGTTAACAGAAGCGTGTGAGCAACCCAGGGGGGTCCAACTCTTCATGCATTCGTGACCCCCTCCCACCATCCATGGCCACATCAGAACAGAACTGATCTTTCAGGCTAGGAGGGAGGTGACCGGAGGTCCTCACATGGCAACCCAACCCAGACTCCCATCCTCTCGGTCCCGTCACCTCCCGTTCCTAACTCGATGGACTCAACGCCCCCCACCCCCCTAAACAGCAGTGCGGCTCAACGGAGGACAGGAGCTGTAGCCTTGCCTGGTAAAAAAAAGAGACGCTTCCGCCGGCAGCCTTTCCACAGGAGCTGTAGCCTTACCTGAAAAAAAAAAGAGACGCTTCCACCAGCAGCCTTTCCACGATATCCGTGCACATCGGTTCTGCTGGAACTTGCAGGAAATGGGCAGCTTATGTGACCGAGGACTCCACCTCTTTATTCTCCACATCAACAGCCATGTAAATACCATATTCGAACATCAAAGTGAGCTTTGAATATGCTGTGAAATTAATTATTCTGATGACGCCTGGTGCTCGGAGAACTTTACAAACAGTCAACGAACCAGGAAGAGACACGTACGCCGTTGCAACCGGTATGAATTTGTTGTATTGCTTCAGTGTCCCAATGGTGTGAAAAAGTGGTTAATGGTAAATAAGACTATTAGCATCTCAATTTTTTCTAAAGATGACAAGGGAGTGTTTCAGGGTAACGCGGGCCAACTGTTCTCACCTGGATAGACGTGTACCGCACATTGTTTTTCTTTAAAAGCAGCTAGCTTCATATAGGCCTGTCCTGGTAACAGCGTATCGAAAGTACTACTTTGATTTATCGTAAGTAATGTCACGTTAGAGGTTGCGCGAGTGCAACCTCAAAGAGCCACAGGTCCAGCCGAGAGGGACGTAAGAGACAAAACCGGCGATTTTAGAGGGTCAGTCTTCCATTACAGCCCAGCGAGTTGATCCTGCATATCGGGACTGAAACACGCAGATGCAGCCCTATGCTTTGGATGTACGATAGCCGTCACGTGACCGGCTGTTACAGAACAAGAAGACTCACAAATTGCGATAATAACAGGGAAGTGGCACTCCATGCAGAGCAAAACCAAAATATCCTCACAGAAAGCTGCGAGGTTACACAAAAGAAGAGGTCCACACAGCAAGACAGAAGAACGATATTGTATTAAACAGCGGGACTGAAAAATTAGCACAAGTGTAATTAACTTAATAAGAGCGAGTCACGTATGAACAAAGCCTCGTTTTGACTTTGCGGCGAGGTCTCTCAGTTTATCCGCCCTCTGTTTATTTCTTGCTTTTTTAAATTTTCTTTTGGTTGATTAAAAACCCAACATGTGTGTGTGTATCCCCTACGGTTGTAGCTTGGGCTAAAAGGGCTCGGGTGGAGGGCACACGTTTGCCTGTTCCAGGGGAGAAATGGCAGAGAGGTCTGCCCCAGTATCAGTGACATTGTGAAATACATCACCTAGCTCTTAGCAACAGTGAAATTACCTCATAGTTGCTATAGAAATGTTACTGTGTGCAGTGAACTTTGCACAATGTCTTACAGAGATAGGGAGCATCAGCTACTTTTGTAAATCTGGAAATGTGCTCAAAATATGAATTATTGGAAATAAGCTACGGTTCATCCATATTAAATGCAAGAGTTAGTTTCTGCTGATATCTCACCGTCTGTGTCTTGGTTTTAGTTTCTGTCAGATTTGTTACTGTAACGTGTGTGTCTTACTGGAGCCTGATGGACTGAATTGTGTCAACCGGGTGACAAAAACAGTGACTGCACATATGATCCCTACGAAGCCAATGCATCGAGAATTTCAGTACCTCACGCCCACTAATAAGTCACGATAGCAAAGACCTTTAAATACAACACAAACAGATACGCAAAAATCCCACAACGCCACGGGAGCTTGTCTTAGTATGACGGCCACAACCTAGACTGATGTTTCTAATGCACATTGAGTTTTTCAGTACACAGAGGCGAGCTTGTCTACATTTTGACTTGACTTTTGCAGCTTATGACTATGACTGAGTTTTCATTCTGACTACAATCAGCTCTTAATTCCAAGTTCATTTCAACATTGTTTATTCTTCGATGTTTTTATGATATGTTGTTTGGCACGTTCAGCAGTCAGTATCCCACAATATGAAACATCTTTGGCACATGTGAACACCACATTTAATGTCCAATATTAGAGAAAAAATGTAAACATCAACACCACAGAAAATGATGTACATTACAAATCAAGATATCCAGTTTATAAGCATACTGACTTTATTTCTTCATTGTTTCTCATTGCCCTTTAACCTCCTGTTAAAATTTGTTATGGTAACAATATACAGTAATGTTCATTAATATGTCATTAACAAACATATGATGCTTAAGATTAATTCATGCACAATAAAAAACAAAATGTGTATATGTACTGACATTAATTGATGATCTGTCTTGTATAATGTTCTTAAAAGATTGTAACATAATAAATGTATTTTTTTACGGAACGATAGAGGGTAATAAGCAACAATGAAAATTAAGTGTTAGAATTCAGCTCAGAGAATCAGTAGAAGTAAAAGGGCTAGCTCACATTTACATATTTCATTTAAAAACTTACATACAGTATATGGCATATCTGACATGTATAGATTCAATAAAAGCATTATTTCATACAACTTAATGTCATAAAATAGGCAGATACTGAAATCCACTGGTCCTATTTGATCTTCAAGCTGCTGATTACTATGGTTTTAAACTTCCAGGCATAAACAGGAACTTTAGTATTCAAATGAAAAAAAATAAATAATCATCATCCAAAGGAGCAACTCAAATATCTATTTTAAATAAGTCTTTGAGACTGAGTTCAAGTGAATGGGATGTTTACAAGTTATCTGCTCAAGGAGAGGGCATGATCATTACTCTACTTTTAAATCATAATGATGACCATAATATTAATTAGTCCAGGCTACAGAAGCCTGATGAAATGTAATTATTAACAAGAGATTCTAAAAACCTTATTCAGAGCAGTCATGTGGTAAAGTATGTATACATAAAGAATGTATGAGATTTATAAAAAAATAATTTATTTTTTAATCTTTCATGCATGGTATCCTATGCATACATTATAGATTTAATTTTGCAAATAATTTTACTCAGTCGTTTCTGACAAATGCACAGTATAATTATGAAAGTGGCAATAAGCTCATTCCAACTGTATAGTTAAGTATATTTACAGTATGTTCCTGATGGTGCATTAAGCTGGAAGGCAGAATCATATCCTAATATGTTTTACACTACCTGTAGTTTTTTTGGTGTATAGTTATGACACTAATGTTGACATTGCACAGGAATTCATCAGTCATGGGGATCATGCTCCTCAGTACAATCCTAACTACTTTCTTACACTTTGAAGTGTACTAAAAACAAACATGAAGACATTCAGAGTGTACCATGCACCATAAACTGTTCTTTTAAAAATGGAAAGGTAAACACTGGTCCGTCTATGTATTCATGTCATTACTGTTCATTATGGGAAAAGTGAATTTGTGATGTAGTCTCATTTTAAGGAAATCACTAGAAAAACAAAAAAACTGAATAAAGACCAAGGTAGTGCTGTATATGATTTCTTTTTGGACATGTTCTATACTGTGGATTCAAATCACTGTGTGTGCATGTGTTTGTGAATCAAGCGAAACACAAGGTTAACCTGCTAACACGTTGCTTTTGAAAATGGATCATGGTCTGTGGAATGCACATCTGGTTGTTTAGGATCGTCTTGGCAATAACCTTGGAAATGAAGTCAAGAGCTGATGTGTTGGACATTTAAATCTGTGATGCTAACTAAAAAACTGAAAATTATCTAAATGTTGTGTTCTTCTAAAGCAAGAAAACACTCATTTGTGCAAAGAGATTCATGAATACAGACTACAAGATTTGAGAAAATTGTTGGGCTGGACTCCATGCGTATTCTGGTGTGAACTGATCTATCTTTGCATCATGTAACAAACAATAGCAAGGCCTTGTCATCACCCCAGGAGAAAGAACCACCACTTGTAATGTATATAATGTAAACAACTTATTTTTTCTGTAGAGGTATAATACAATGATAGTGGGGGATGTTACAAATGACGTAAAAAAGACAGAATGTTAGCAGTGAGCGTGTATGTCTGTTTGCCACTGTGTGAAAACGTGCTGTCTACAAGTTTACACATCGCTATACAAGCTATTTATTCTGTGCTGGAAGACTTACTGCTTTTTTTTTGTTGTTGGTCTTTTTGCTTTATTTTATTTTGTTTCTTGAATTTGTCATCTCTTTTGAGTTCACAAAACTCATCACTGCCCATCAAAAACAAAAAAGAGGAACTCCACAACTATGTTGTTTTGTTTTTCTATACAGTGCTTTTTGGAAGTGTATACTTGTGCTCCACTGCTGTACTGTCCCGTGTGTTTGCACTGGCACACACACAGACACACAGGAGCCCTTGAACAAATCAAAGCAGATGTGTTCATTTCATATTTCTTGTACCCTTAAACTGCATGGAAATCATAACATTTTTAATAAATTATTGCAAAAAAAATATTTATTAATAAAAATAATTACAATTATTCTATGCTCATTATTTATCAAGCACCTCATTTGGAAATTAACACAGGAAATTTACTGACATCTGACAAAAATTAATATTGTTATTAACTCACCTTCATGTTGATCCAAACCTGTATGATGTTCTTTCTTCAGTTTGCTTTATGAACTGTTGTTTCATGGAAAAAGAGGAGCATTTAGATTGTTCAGTTTTTTTTATATTAAAAATGTTTTGTTAAAAAAATTACAGTATAAAAAAATAATGTACCTTAGTCAGAGTAGTACCATCAATATATTCGTTTTTGAGGAATCACGTGTAGTTGTCACGACTCACAACTTTCAATGGTTCTACTGATTTTTTGTTTACTAAAAGTGTTTTTAGAAAGATGTTTCACCAGCTGAACTTTTGGCAAAGAACAGTACAATTCATTTAACACGTCTCAATCCTTCCCCAACATGCACCTTGATATCAATTTGACGTCAAATATTAGTCAAGACTTGATCAAGATGCTGTAACATCATTTTAAATTCAGTTTGGATGGCAGTTTCTTCCAGTGGTAATTGGGTGATAATAGGAAGTTAATCCAACTCTGAAATTGGTATAATGTATATGCCTTTTTTTTTACGTTAATTTGATGTCAACAACAATTTGATTCAACATCAATTGCCTACTGGGTCATACCCTTTTTTTAAAATCCTGTCAAAATTTAAATATGGAGCTACTGAGTTGAAGGTATTTATTAATTTTACCTGTAATTATCTTAAAGCTTCCACTAAGTAAAAATAGTCCATTATAATATTCTTAAAGTAATTTTCACAACAATCAATAAAGACGCAAGATGGCGCCAGTTGTGATAGCCTCATTTTAAATCCTGTCAAAATTTAAATATGGAGCTACTGAGTTGAAGGTATTTATTAATTTTACCTGTAATTATCTTAAAGCTTCCACTAAGTAAAAATAGTCCATTATAATATTCTTAAAGTAATTTTCACAACAATCAATAAAGACGCAAGATGGCGCCAGTTGTGATATGAGAGATACGCAAGTAGCACCGGTTTCAGTTACCCAGGATGAGCGGACTTATATGAGACTGCGATAGACTAATCAGAATCAAGAAATCCAAAGAGCGATCCAGATTTAGGACATGAGAGGTGAGTAAATGATAACAAAACTTACCTTTTTGAGTGGACTTTCTCATTCTGACACTGGCTCGTTGAAAAACTCTGCACTGCAATTTTTTGATCTCTCTCACAAACTTTTTACACAGCCATATAACCGAAACAGAAAGGCAAGGCAGATGACTCTGTAACGAGCGCTTCTGTACGTTGAGTATAAATTATTGAGTGTGCAAGGACTTGATGCCAAACTGGATGCTAGAGGATGAAGCCTTCATGTCACAGTCAGCTTTCCCATTCCATCAAATGCTCAAATATTTAACATGTCAGTACTAAACAGGATACAGAATACCTTTTCGCTTTTCACAACAGCACAACACAGATGGGTCAGCTGGTGTCCTCATATAGCCCACAACCAACCAGCTCACCTCAACAGAACAGATTAATATGGCCCAATCCCAATTCTATTTTATACCCCTTCCCCTTGTCCCTTGAAACAGAGTGTCAAGGGGTAGGGGTGAAAATATTCCCCTAAGAATTGGGACACCACTACTATGCTGTCACACGCCATCATACGTCGTCTAGCTCCTACAATACATTTTTGAAGTAAACTCACTCTAAAAAGAGAAACGCAAAGACGCGCAACTTTCGTCTCTCTCTCTCTCGCTCTCCAATTGGCAATATTTGAGAAAAGGGTATAGCGATTTCTAATTATTGGGGGGACTAGCCCCCCTCAATGTCTATGGTGGTTATCACCCTGATCAGACATGAAAATATGTTGTGGCACTATCGTGCAGTCAGTCTGTTATGACGTTAGCAAACTTTAGCGATTTTTTGCAAACATTTCTTTGAGTAACATGACCGTAAATATAAACTCACGATTTAAAGTAACATAAAACAAATGATTACTTTTCGTTAAAATCTTTATTAATGCCAAAAATGCTTACATTTATGTGTCTTTTTGTTCGCTCGGGCAGCCATGTTGCCGTTGAAGACGGTTTACGCTGAAATAATTCATACATAACCCTTCGTTTGAAGTGTGGTCCCGAAAAATCTGTTTGAAGGGCTATCTGGCCCTTCCCCTACCCCTCCAACCAAAAGAGAATCGAGACACCCCTACCCCTTCACGTGAACGCGCGAAATGGAGGGGTAGGGGAAAGGGGAAGGGCTAAGGGGTAGAATTGGGATTGGGCCTTAGGCCCAAGTTTAGAATGGTAAACTAATTTTGACGATGTTCACAAGGCTTGGCATTGGTAAGTCGGGCCTGGCTTGCAGTCCTTGTTCCAAGGTGTTCATGTCTGTTAAAATCTGTGTAGCTGAAGTAACAAAATCTGTTCATTAGGGATACTTACATGGTGTCCCTTTCTGGATACATATAATAGGAAATTTACAGGAATTACTGTTAAGACAGGCTGACAAATTGCAAAAACCAAGTTAGAAAGTGATTATATTACACCATGTTATCAATGTCTTGCAGCAATACTTCCAAAACAGTGAGTATTTTTATGATTTAAGCAGCGCTGTGGTGTCTTGTCAAGTCTAAATTATTTTCTGCGGTAATCGAAAGCATGTCACAGATGCTGTTGATACAACTTAAGTTAAATTGAATCCAGAAAACATTCCTTTAATGTCTCACAAGGATGAATGTCATTGGTTTCAATAAAAGAAGCGCTCAAGAAAAAGGAGCACTTTTCCTAAATTACACACTATTTCTCCTGTGAATGATTCACGCCTGTTGAGTCTATGGCCCTCACGGCTCATTGTACATCTTATCCGAATGCTCATCTGTCCTTCAGGCACTGGAAGCGAGAATATATGCCGGATTTTCTATTCTCTTACTGTCACTTACGGCTGTAGGTTATTACAAGAGGATTTGGCGTTCATGGGATGTGGGATGCTTTAAAACAGCCAATAAAAGAATTATAGTTAGCTTGAGATAAATCACTACTGTGACATTCCATTACTAGAAAAGAGCCATTTATTACAATACAAAGCAATATGTTTTTTTATACATCATAAATAGTACATTAGTTCGTGTTTACAGGTCATGAGTAATAGTGCTGAAATTTGAAGAAGAGAAGCTGATTTAAGGGAATAAGAAAACTGCTCCCAGAATCCCTCATGAAAGTTTACAGCAGCACATTTAGCCGCACTGGCCAGCTGAAGACTTCACAGCAGTTCAGGTGACTGTGATTCATTCATACTGAATATCAGCTGGACGCACTGCAGATTATCACCAGAGGCAGCGTGAAGTCACAGGGCTGATATTTTGATGTTGAAGATTTTGACGACATGGTCGGCACCAGCACTGGCTAGCTGAACCCAAGCTCGCTCTTCGTTCCCGCCATGGCCTGCCCGGCCCGGCCTCGGCCTCCAGTGCAGCCTCTTCACCGTCAGAGTGTGAGACTGACTGTGATGGGTGGTCAAGGAAAGCCACAAGCACGACGTTGATTCAAGGCTACACAAATCTCCCCTCGCACACTGTCTGGATGTCTCTGGCGCCCCGTTTCACTTCAGCTCTGCCTGTCCAAATACTTCCAGGGGTGAATATACACTTGCCAATTTCCAAAATAACACAGGCAGACGAATAAACACATGAATCAATCTTGCTTTTCAGAACTCACTGCAATACGTAGCAAATTTTCACTTCTTGTGCTTCTAAGGTGAGTGACTTCTGGGTAAGAGAGATGTGTAAGTGCCTACACAGACGGTTTATCAATTACACCTACAAAAGGAGAGAGTTTAGCCAGTTGGGACTCAATCCACTGTGGGGGAGAGAGAGATAGCTAGCGAGAGGGATCGGTGCGAACAGAATGCACAACATGGCCTGACCACTCTCTGACACCTTATTCTCTCTCTTCACGGATCAATGCGAAACCTGCCCACGGGAGCCCCCGTATCAATCTGAAGCTTCTCCCAAGCAGCGTTGCCAGCTCAGATACATGCGGCCCTTTTGTTGTCAATTATACCACCAGCACTGGTCTTTGGGTAGAGGTATGACTGTCTTGTTTAACTTCAGATTGTGTCACTTTTTGAGATGGTACGAGGAAGACTGTGAAACTGTGAGATTATTTATAGGGGCTTATGAGGCATTTTAACAGTTCTTAATTATTTTTGACCAAACAGCTTTAAAGAACCTGCTTGCTTTGGTCAAATTTTCTGTGCTGACTGTTAAAAAAAACTAATTGTGATTAAAATGCTTCAGGTGTGCTGTACTTGTTTGTACCACTGCACAGTTTGGCCAATTTTTTTTGTGATTACATATCATTAAAATAAATTTACATACAAAATAAAAAGTGTAATTACAATTTTATTATATTTATTATTACTAAATTAAAAACAGTAAACAAAACAAGAAATCTAGTCTTATTTTGATAAGCAGAGCTAATTATGCTTTAAACAGAGATTTACGAAGACTAAAAAACTTTTCTTTAAAATAACATCCACAGGCATAACGTAAAAAGTCCATTTTGATTTCACAAGTTCTTAGTTCTAGTTATGTGGGTGCAGATTCTGTGCAGGCCTATCAATCACACCTCTTAGCTAGAGTACAATGATGTTTTCAAACTCACCATTTCATGATTATAAAAGAGTGGAGAATATGAGCAGGAAAAAGGATACCAAGTATCGGTTTCTCCACATTTGCTCCAGTCTGATCCAGAAGACAAATCCTCTAATGGCCTCCATTTATACAGCACAATCTTCCCATTTTCTAGACCTACAGCCAGCAAAAAACTACACAAATGCAAGTATAATTCAATATTTGTCCCAGACACATCGCACTAATTCTAATGATGGTGTTACATAAAGACCACAGGTGAATAACGTTACCTCTGGTCTGAACAGAGATATGGGCAGATAGACACAGCAGTAGCTGAATCTCCGACATCCAGAACAGAGGAGCAGGGGGTCACGCTTTCACCCTCACATTCACCGACACTGACTCCAGAAACACGATGACCCCAGATGATTACCTACAATAACACAACAAGGTCAGATGTCAAAGCTTAGACCGCAGGAAAGACTTGGACTTAAAAAAATGCTGCATGTAGTCCTTTTTCCCTCATTAAAAATGTTTTACACACGGAGTAATCAGTATCAGTAGCCTGATAGCAGCGGTTTTATTTTGCATGAAGCGGTTCTCATTATGGGGGTGGACACATTGATTACCTACAATAACACAGCAAGGTCAGATGTCAAAGCTTAGACCGCAGGAAAGACTTGGACTTAAAAAAATGCTGCATGTAGTCCTTTTTCCCTCATTAAAAATGTTTTACACACGGAGTAATCAGTATCAGTAGCCTGATAGCAGCGGTTTTATTTTGCATGAAGCGGTTCTCATTATGGGGGTGGACACATTGAAATTCCATGACCAGCTAAATACCTCTCCCTTTATTTTTGCGTTGCCCCAGTTATTGGAAATGTTAGCTTTCTACAAAGGTATCGATAACTGAAAACTTTCATGTGTTGCTGCGTTCACACCATTACATGGCCGTACAAGTTCAAATGACTGCCATGCCACCAGTCCAACAACATTTGCTAAATGCATATTAAACTGGACCTACCTTCTTGTCTCGACTTGACGTCACAAAGTACTTGCTGTCAGAGCTCCAGTCACATGACCAAATAATGCGTGTGTGAACCGCTGTGTCCTTACTAGTGTTTGCGTAGAGAGAAAAGCTTGCCTCTGGAAAAAGAAACAAACAAACAAAAAAAGGTCAAATCTAAAAATACAAGACATAATATTCACAACTGTATTTAGCTTAATTTATTACTAAATTCCATTTTAGTCCATTGGGATATTTTGCTCAAATAAAAGTAATACAGCTAGCCAGTCTGTTTTCTTTCACGCTTGTTTGTGCTGCAACTAAATCTGAGAGCAACCATTGCGAGTTGACGTCCTCTTAATTTATGCTTACGTGATAGTGCAATTATTCAAAATAATGCCATTTTCTGGGCTCCTCAGTTTTCAGCCATGTTTGACCAAATCTTAGATTGTCTGATTCGGTCTGATATCCTACATAGCTTTCTACAAAGGTATCGATAACTGAAAACTTTCATGTGTTGCTGCGTTCACACCATTACATGGCCGTACAAGTTCAAATGACTGCCATGCCACCAGTCCAACAACATTTGCTAAATGCATATTAAACTGGACCTACCTTCTTGTCTCGACTTGACGTCACAAAGTACTTGCTGTCAGAGCTCCAGTCACATGACCAAATAATGCGTGTGTGAACCGCTGTGTCCTTACTAGTGTTTGCGTAGAGAGAAAAGCTTGCCTCTGGAAAAAGAAACAAACAAACAAAAAAAGGTCAAATCTAAAAATACAAGACATAATATTCACAACTGTATTTAGCTTAATTTATTACTAAATTCCATTTTAGTCCATTGGGATATTTTGCTCAAATAAAAGTAATACAGCTAGCCAGTCTGTTTTCTTTCACGCTTGTTTGTGCTGCAACTAAATCTGAGAGCAACCATTGCGAGTTGACGTCCTCTTAATTTATGCTTACGTGAAAGTGCAATTATTCAAAATAATGCCATTTAACCATTATCGTGCAGCCCTACCTCAATGTTTGTTGTATTTTTGCTCATTTTTGCTCTGCTAATTAAAGCTCAAGCAACCACAACTGGCCAGTCACAGACTGGAGAGTCTTAACTCATTAGCCAGAAACACAAAAGTCCGACAAATGGAGAGGAGGCATCAGGGGAGGCAACATGTCTTTGTGACAGAGATTTCTCCACGCATGACACTGTTCAACCACCATGCTGGGCTGTTCTCTGATCAGCTGTGACACTGACTAACCTCTCCACGTCTGCAGCATACAGGCTGTGAGTAATACCAGCCTCAGAGAACGGACTGCGGCGTGCCTCGGCCCTAAGCGGCCTGCGATGCCTCGGACACATCAGAAAATAGAGAAAGAAAAACAGACGCTCCTGTGGTTACCTTATGTCAACAGTGATTTAGATGTGTATGCTCAGAATACACATGAACACTGCAGTGCGGTCACTGGGAGGCGCTAACTGACTCTTTCTAAATGCCAGGAGAATCTTACAGTGGGCGAACATCAGCAGTCCACAAACTTATATTGTTGACAATGAGAAATGGAGGAAGGTAAAAGCTGTCTTTGAGTAAAGAGGTCTATAAACCCTGGAGGAAGCTGTTAAGTGTTCCCATTCATCTTATTGGATGTTACTTCTACGGGGCGGTTTACGTAGGGCTGTACGATTAATCAAAATAAAAACTGCGATATGATTCACAGTTTTCAGTGTCTCTGAGCGGCTCAGTTCCGTTCAGCTCGGTTTGCTCAAACTCATGCACGCTTATAATGTGCACTTGGAAACGCAGCATGCGCCAACCACTTTCCCAAACTTGTAATGAGAAATCAGCTGTTGTCAACAAAAGAGAAGCTACAAGGGCTCCCTGCGGTTTTCACTAATTTAAAAGCTTGATGATTTACTTAAAAGTAATTAAGTCAGAATTATTATTGTAATTGCACAGTTGTACTTTAAAATAAAATGATTATTGCTAGTTTTCTTATATACTCTTTTTATTTTACAATGAAATATGACAATAGTAATATTTTGATTTTATATTTTTATCAATGACACCTGATATTATTATTATTATTGTTATATTATTATATTTTCTTAAATACTCATTTTATTTTACAGTAAAATATTACAATGGTAATATTTCTTATTTTGTTTAATATTTTTTATACATAATACATACATACATGTATTATGTATATATTATTATATATAAAAAATAATAATAATGGGGGGGGGGTCAAAATACACTCAACTTGACCGCTTGTCTATGAGGGAACAAAGATGAATAAGGGATAAGGGGAGGTGTGCTGACCTGTATCTGAGTCAGGGTTTCCTTGTCTCCATAGGGACCAGGTGCGATCTCGGGAAACAGCGAGCAGAAGGTGTCCATTCGGGGAGAATGCCATCTGAGTGACGGTCAGGCTGTGGCAGGGCAGTGACTGAAGCTGTTTCCAGGAAGTTGTGCTCCACAGAAGAATGGCAGCATGTTCAGGTTTAGAGGCCTGTGACACAAGACACATGTTGATCATGTAGATCTTTCACACCAGCATCCACAAGCAAGTCGTTCTTTTAGTGCTCTTTATCTGAACCTCAACCGCAGAGCCTATTTGCAGCTCAGCCAGCAGTGTTAGAGAATAAACCTCACGTCCACAGCAAAGTCACCTGAGCCTGCAGCACCCCAACAGCAGGCCGCCATCAGCTCCACCGAATAAACCTCACAATCTCCGCTCGAGCGTGAACAATGGCAGGTGACACGCAGAATGTGCTTTCATTCGGAAGGGCTTTGTGCGCGATCACTGTGAGTTCGGCAGAACCACGGGGGCCAGACTGGGACACAAACCAATGATCTCCCTTCAACTGTCTCAAGAATGTGTCACACCGGCCGGAGGGCACGTAGGGCTGGTTAACCAACCCTGGTCATGCAAGTTCAATGTGTTTTTAATACGACATGCGGCTCATTACATCAAAGAGAAGGAAAATTAACTTACACATGGATGTCAGGGTCTAAATTGACACGAGCTTGTTAAAATGGCAAATGACTAAACATTTAAAACCACTTATGGATCGGTGCAGCTTCACGCATGCATGCTCTTCTGTGTTCTGTTATTACAGTCCACGGATACATTTTGTGTGACACTAATGACCATCTGGTCACCCATGTGATTGTACCTTACATGCTGAAGCCACCACAGTCCTCGCAGAATTCGATGCCAGACAAAACATCTCAAAGCCGTGCCCATACCTGCGGAGAGAGTGACACGGAAAGAAAGTATGTTAATGAGGGCTTTGTCAGTACCTGCTCACAAATAAAGCCTGAGCACCGTGACAGGTTCTGAGAGACAGTCGGGGCGGTGATTCAAACACGACGGATGCTTGGTGTGTCAGGGCTGCCGTGCGTGCTCTCCTGTGCTTATGGGAGTGGAAGAAAGCCATGCGCTCTGGCAGCTATTAGCAGATTTGCTTAGTAATTTCCAGCACGGGATGAATAGCTCGGCAAGCCAGGCTGTCAAAGCCTATAGCTGCTTACAGCGGTGTATGTAAATTATAACAGTTTATTTAGTGTCGCCTGTGTATCAAGGAAACCGGCTTTGAATTCTTATGAGCAAGATAAAAAAATTGCAAGTCTGTACATTTCAATTGATTGTAAATGCCTTGGGGGGGCATGAATTTTTAATCGTGAAAAATATTGTCAATGTGTAATAATTTTGCAAAATTTCTTGTGAATAATATGCTTATTTTTCCCACCAACCAGTGCAAAATACCACTAAGCATCCAATTCTGTTGTATATTGCCTACAGTTTCAGCAAATGTCAGAGTCATATGTCATTTTAGTGCAACACAGGCATTATTCTGTGCTAACAAAAGCTCGGGAAACTTAGGCCAGAAAATACTGTATGCAAGTAAGCAAACACTGGCACAAATGCTTGGCTAATGCATTGCAAACACCCCATTGAATTGCTGTGGCAGTAACTATCCTCCGTTCACAAGGGATCGATAGAGACTTAAAATATCTGAGCCATTAATCCGTATGCTATTCAGATATAAACATTTGAACAGTTTAAGCAAATCTGCTGCAAACTGTTGCAGTGTTGTTTTTGTTAACTAAAACTATTTTTTTTTTAATTGTATTTTGCTAAATTGCCTTTTGTAGAATAATGATTATTTTAATCTCCACTGTTGTTTAAAAAAAAAAACATGCATAAAACAATTGGTAAATATCAGTGCTACATATTGGTTACTAGACACTTAAAAAATAATTGCTACTGGTTGTAAAATTATTATTATTATTACTATCAGTCAGTCTAAAGTTTATTCTAATATCCATTATAACACCCTTTGCAGTCTGACACATTTCAGATGTGAGCGCAATGACAACATCGAACTTGCATAACCAGAAGCATTAGCATTCACATACTTGCATACAGTATTTTTGTGTCTTAGTTTGGATGTAGAAAGTTAAGGAGAGATATATATATTTAATGAACAATTTTAGGCTTTTCTTGTATAGTGTCAAAGCATACAGGATGAATGATTCTTGTCATGAGCTCTAAATACCTATTACGCTGCATTATTTATATCACAGAAGCCGGTTAAGCAATAATGCGGTGCAGCATTAGTGCCGGCTGCAGACCAGCCAATGAGGGCAGACGAACACAAATGATAATTGATGGGAAACTCACAGCTTCTGTACCTCTGGCCACAGTGTGTTCTGCAAAAGGTCGTCCTCTGTCGGAGGCTCTGTCAATACACACACAGAGTCACAAAATATAAACACAGTTATTATGGGAGATGAGCAGACACCTATAGACTGTATTTTTCAATAGGCTCATATTTTAATTTAGCAACAGATACACAGACGAGCAATTTACTCAAAGCTGTTTGGAACAACGGCAGCTTTATCTACAATTTTCAATGGATGTTAGCTTTACGACATGCTGTAAATCAAATTTGGCTCTCTTTATGCAAGCCTGAAATAATATTGTCTCATTTAGATATACAGACACTTATGCAACACATGCCCCAATTGAAATGGAATGGAGACCAGGCATTTTGTTTAATTCATCCCTGGTTTGCGGTTTTATTTTAATTATTTCCCTCTTTGCCCCTCCAGAGTGGTATTATTCCATTAACAACTCTGTGTCCGCCTCATTGCACTCCCCATCGCCCAGAGTCATCAATATTTTAACTTTGCAATTATATAAGCCTTCTTTCTAATTATGATTCCAGATTAAGGAGCTTTTTCAATCACATTGACAACGTTTGCCACTGTTCGCCTGGAGCAAGAGCGGCATAAACCCCCCTGCTTCAACACTCACCCTCCACCCATCCCCCCCCTTATGCTGTTATAACATGTCTCCAGTATCTCTGATTCATGCCCCAGATACATTAATAAACCAGAGAAAACAGTCTTTAATAACTGCTTGTCACAAATGTAGAATATCATTGTGTTTTCATGGAATAACCAAGGAACTGTCAACTTACAGTGTCTACCTGGTGTTGGTGAAGTTTTTGACTATTGCCATAAAGTCTGGTGCATTTTATATTTCGTTTCAGGAAAGAACTGTCTACTTGGAGATAAAGAGGCCAATTGACTGAAATGTAAAAATGACCAACCACAGTTCATTTTTAATGCAATAGTTGAGGGAAAAAAGCAGGGGAAAAAACTATACATAAATACCAATGAGTTTGAGAGGTTGAAAGTAGGACTCTTTATATTGTTCGGACAGGCTATTGAAATCTTCACTGTCCTGTTGAGGGCTCTGAGATGCGAGGTCACCTGTAAACACATGCCACAGTAAAGGTTAGCAACTGCCTCACCGCTCTCAGGATCAGTTCAATGCAAATTCTCCTGTGGTCAACGAATTCAAAGGGTTCATACCTTGAAACACGGCCTTGTTGGACAGGCCAAGGGCAGGAGTGCTGGCTCCCTCTGGGAGATCTGCTATTTCCTGAACACCCAGGAGACATAGACACATTGAAAAACCTCTCTATATAAACCCTTCTACTAGATTGCGAACTTGTTAAATTTTGTCTGCAATGCAAGATACTCTATAACAACTGTTGTATAAAAGCAAAATTCTCACAAAATGCTGGTCTAAATGGGAGCACGGCTGTGTTTGGCTCCACAAGAGCCAAAGCGTTCCACGTGATATTCGCTTAATTACACAAGATCAACCTGAATTGAGAATGCCATTTATGTCGTCTCATTTACCATGACCTCAAGTTACAGAAAATGAAACTCCTTTAGCTATATATCTGAGAGCATGTGCATAAACATTAGGATTAAGATAATGGGAAAATGTGAGACTCATCTTAAAATCTCTCGCTGATCCAAGACAGCGCAAAGAGTAATTAAAACCCAGGTTTTATTTGATGTAACTAATTAAAGTTTAAAGATGAGATGATTCTAAGTACTTACATTACAGCCCAGCAGTTTCTCCACAGAGGTGCATGATATGTTAGCAAAGTTCTCCACAAAATTCCTTGGAGCCTTGAACACCCGCAGGACCTTCTCATCTGCACCGGACACGAACTGAAAACGCCCAACCATAGTCAGACACTGCATGTCATAACCGTGAATCTGCGGCCTTGAGATCTCATGCCAGGTAATCTGCAAATACAGAAAGCGTTGATCAACCGTAAAAGTTTGACGATGTATGATCATTGAAAAACAAAGAGTTGACATATGTTTAAACCTCTGAGCATCCTTTTCTGGTCCAGGGTGTAAAGAGTCTGGTAGTTTGGTCTGATCCAACAGTGATGATAAACTCTCCCTCAGGGTCCCAGCTCAAGTCCTGCACTGCGCCAAAGTGACCCGAAATGACCACACTAGGCCTCCATTCTCCCTGTGCAAAAGAGAAGTCTCCATATTAATTTACTCCATCTAGTATATAAATCATAATACACTTGAATTTTGTCAGTTTTTATTAGGCAAACAGGAATGTTTGCATAAAAAGCTTTGCATTACTGACAGATGTTGTCAGTTACGTCTGACCTGGTTGCGGTCACAGTGCCAGAGGTGCAGCGCTCCGTGAAAGGCATGAGCCAGAATCATAAAGCCGTCTGGACTCATCTGGCATCCATAGAAACCCAGGGTGTTTCCTCCAACTTCCCCAACACGAACCTTAATGAGGAGTCAACGAGAAATAATGGAGAAACTAAATATTCAAACTATCCATATTATAGTGTACAACACCACACATCAAACCTGAAACATTCTTGTAGGACTACTTAGAACTACCTGGTGAATTGGTAACCCATTGAGGGACTCAAACCTTCAATATTTTGGTTACCCACCCTGAGGTGCGTTTCTCATGCAACAATGTAATTTGCTGCTTAACTACCATAGCATGATGTATTGTTGGAGACATTAACAAGCTAGTTACGACTATATCCAGAAATTGTATTAACTTCATCACATATCCATTTGATCGAACTACCTTGGTTCCAAATACACTCACTGGCTACTTAATTAGATACACCTTTTCAACTGCTCGTTAACAAATCTATTTCAGCCAAATACACGGCAGCAACTAAATTCATAAAGGCATGTAGACATGGTCAAGTCAATCTACTCCAATCAAGCATCAGAATGGGGAAGAAAGGTGATTTAAGTGACTTGGCATTGTTGTTGGTGCCAGATGGGCTAGTCTGAGTATTTCAGTAACTGTTGATCTACTGGGATTTTCACACACAACTAGCTCTAGTGTTTACAGAAAATGGCCCAAAAAGAGCAAATATCCAGTGAGCGGCAGTTCTGTGGGTCAGAGGAGAATGGCCAGAATGATTCAAACTGAGAGAAAGGCAACCTCGAAGCAGATGGGCGACAGCAGCAGAAGACCAAACCGGGTGAAAATTGGGCAATACAGTTGCCTGGTCTGATTTATATAGCTTATTTTGCTCAAGAGCTTGATCCAAAAGAAACTGTGCTTCTCACCACAGACTGAGAGCTGCAGTTCCAACCACACAACATTGTGAAGCTGTTGATGAATGTTCGTTGGAACTATGGTTTTGGGAAACACTGAATTGCTAAAGTATGTTGGTAACAACAGAACTTTCTTTAAGCTAACAATGTTTTTTGGAACCTCAGATCTTTACCTACAGTCCCTTAGAACCGGTGGTATTGTGGACTGTCATCCACTCTGAAATCCTGTCTGAAGTGGTTATAAACCCTTTTTAGGGTTATTTGTTCATTTGATTATACAGTAAGAATTACATTATGTTGTGGCTGTTATGAGTTAATTGCCTGGGGTGGCTAAAATACGATCCCAAAGTGGACATTTATATGAAAACAAAAACCTTGGAACTACACTCTGTGTTCTCCATCATGTTCTTGATGGTGAGCGTTTGATAAGAGAGGCCTTCGCCGGTGTCACTGCCCCCGATAAACCGGCTGGTCAAGCAGGCCACTAATTAGTAGTCATGAATCCTGAGCAATCCGAGTTGAGAGTCTACAGCTGTGCTCCATCTCCGTTAAGTAACAGTCTGAGGACACCAATTAATCAGGCCGACAAGCGAAAAGCACGATGTATGCAAAGAGGAGACTATTAAATGAGAAATAAATCGTGTTTGCTTCCTTTGAATGCATTAATGTGATGTTGAATGTAATCACGCACGCATTAAATCAAATGTGAGCCTCGGAAAGCTGGGAGACAAAATGGTCACATGAAGAATGAATCAGTGTAAACTCCCCTGACTGGGCTGGGCTATGAATACCAAAGCAATGCAATTGTTTTTCAGCAAACTGTAGCACGGCTTGCCCTCCGTCAGGCCCGTGTCTAACATGCTTAATGCTGCTCGAGTGTCTCACGGTAATGGGGGAAGTGAGTCGTGCTGCGGAGCAAGCGGTAACATTGTATAAAACAAGATAATTAGTCATGATTATGCCATCAGCGATAACCTGCCTTTACTTTTATTTATGATTGTGTGCAAGCAAAGACTGATACTCCAGCCTCAACATCTGCATTGCCAATACACACTCAGCGGGTGAAGAAATAATTTTGTAATTTAATCAAATCACACTTTCAACTGTGAAAAGGAGGTATGAAAATTTCAGTTGACAGCCATCACAGTGGTGTTTCCTGTTGACCTTGAGCAGGACAAGACATTTCCAGCAACCGTGTTAAGAGCAGCAGTGATTCCTCACGTTCAGGGGTGTCACCGCTCAATGATTCACAGTCTTTTGTCATGCCCAGTAGAGCATGTCTCAAAGATATTGCCAGATAAGGTGGCTAGCTTAAGCTCTTCATCAAAACGACAACACTATATGGACAAATCAGCCATTTAATGCTGAGATTTTAACACCGCCACAAGACAGGACAGGACAGTTCGGACAGAGCCACGTTGGCTGGAAAACACAGATTCAAAACTAAATCCACAAACCATCAAACGGTAAGGGCTATCAACATTTTAACGCTCCCGTGTACACCAATAGAGAGACATTTGAGATGCCCTTCACAGGCGTATCCTACGGAGTGTATATGGCGGAACTAATGACTGCGATAAAGAGAGCCCTTCACTTTGAATGGCATGGATCTCTGCAAGCCATTCTGGAAAGAGTGATGCAACATTAACCAGATTGATTTTGAATTCCGTCCACATGGCTACTCGTATATCACGGCCAAATCTCATGGGTGAAATGTGCAATCACTCTTGTTTAGGGAAGGAACACCAATATGGATCTGTGGCACGATGTGTGTTGTAACACAAACCACACTGTTTTGGATGGGATTTGTACGAAACCAAACAATTCAGGGGAGTGACGAAACTCTTGAGGTTGGGATCCTGGAAATCAAACAGCGCCCACAATGATGTGGTCTAGAAGTTACAGATCTTGGCCGGTAGCCAAAAGACTGTAGGTTCTTGTAGCTCAACTGGCATCAATAACAATGGCCACTTAATATGAAAGCACTTTAGATAGAACCTATAAGAAATGGGTACACGTAGGTTTGAAGCCCAGCAGAAGCAATCCATGAACTATCAGCCTTATGCCCTTGAAAGGTACTTAGCACCGGTTGCTCCAGAGTGATTCAATAAGTATACTGCAAGTCACTGTGGATAAAAGCGTTTGCTAAATGACTACTTGGATTATCTTGCACTTTATCTTGAACTACAAGATAAAGGTAATCGCTACCGGACAAACTAATGCTTTACTCATGGTTTCATTCCTGTGGAGAATGAGATGAGGATTCGTGAGACTGAAAGTGAGCAATCCAACTATGATGATGGATACTGAGAGCAGCTCAATAATATGTCAATTCTAGGTGATGTGAGTGTGGGTCATGAGGTCTAGAGGTTAAAGATTTTTCACGGTAACTCATCCGTTCTCTCTTCTGGGCTATCAGGGAAAATAAACCATTAGCACAACACTAATGGCTCACAGAGTCTCAAAATGGTCCCTGCAGTCCCCCCACACTGCCCACTGGCAACATGACTTTTTAGGAGGGTGTAGTTTACACAGCGGTTTGCCTGGCCACTCTACTGCAAACCAGCTCTCCACTAAATCTGACCAATTAGGCTAATCATTATGGAGGAGACTCTTCTTTGTGGATGCGTTAATTAGCCAAAGTGATGGTGGTCATTTTCTGCTTAGCAGGGCACTTGCAGTAAGTCCATAACTGTGCCATGAAGGCAAGTTTTAGTTAACATAAACTGCCATATTTATGAACAAGTCATTATTGCAAGTTCAATGGTTAAAGCCTTTTCACACCAAATCCAAGATTAAAAAATGAAAACTATAGCAAAACTAATGTAATGTATGGAATTTAATCAAAGATCAGCAGCAAAAACATTCAGTAAAGTGAGATTAAATAGTATTCTTTAAATGTATTGTTTAGTTATTGGACGTTTGCATAAACTTTTATGTTTGTATTTCCTTGTGCATTTTAATTTGAGAAATATAGAGGAGTAAAGTGCAGTTGTAGAAATCTTCATTTGCACTGTTGCAGAAATCTACCCAATAATGATTTATGTATATTAAATTATAAAGTTATTATAAATGTATATATATATTAAATAATAGATTTATATATATATATTAAATTATAGATTTATATATATTAAATTACAAAGATATAAATAAAATATAATATCTGCCAGTTCAAAGGCGCTCAACCACATCTGATAACCCAGTTCACACCTACCTCCTATCATATGCCCTTTACCACTCTATACAGAAGAGACATGCAGTGCAGAAAATAACAGATGCAGAACAACCCCACTGCATCCAGGTACAACACAAGACCTGAAACCAACCTCTTTCTTCTTACAACTACAACTCACTGTCTTTCATTTTTAATTGGACTTAAGACATGCCTTAGTACGACAAAGCATGTGCGTCATCATACAACATGCCAAGTGTCAGAATCAGGAGCCATTGATCTGAGCCCAGAGTCTGCACCTATGTCTGTATGCCAAGATCAAAGTGAGTAGCTCTTATTAATCAACCACGAAGTCAAGCCTGTTATCTGCTGCTGCAACGCCAATCAAAACGTCCTATTATGACTGAAGTGAAAAAACATAGTTTTAAGGTTATCTGAGGAATCGCCATCCCATTTCTGAGAGAAACTCACCAATCATTCACAGTCCCTCACACAGATGGCAGAGAACAAGCTTATCTGTGCAATTCTCAGTGTGTGGGTTAAATTTGACGCAGTTAGCAGAGAATGGGCAGATGTTCCCTGCATTACCCATAGAGCGTAACAGCAGAGGAGCTTGTGCAGCACTTCCTGCTGCTGCTGTGGATTCTAGAAGTCCATGACTGGCAACCAGAGAGTCTATGAAAGACAGGAAGGAAATGACCTCAGGATGGGGTTATTTCTTTCCAGGAGCTTGGTCTGTACGCTCTGTACGAGGTGATTGAAGCCACTGACGTAGGGTCTGCAATGGGAGACATCTTGTGTCTAGAAGTAGATCTTGTGCCAATTTAAAGTCTTTATGCAAGTTTTCATTCTGATTTTAAAATTATTTTATTAGTTTATAAGGCACTACATGGTCTTGCATCCAGACTACCTTTTAAAAATGCTTTACGTCTATAAACCTCAAAGGTCCCACAGATCATCTGGTTCCTCTCTTATTTGGTGATGCTGCTTTCAGCCATTATGCTCCATGCCGATGGAGGAAATGAGAGGTGCAGAAAATATAGATATTTTTAAACATGAATTAAAAACCCTGTTATTTAGTCTGGCTTTTATGTGGTGATGTAAATTTTTATTCTATTATTTATATTTATTTTATTTATTAACATCATTATAATTTGTTCTATCTTTTTGTTGATTTTTATTTTATTGTATTCTATTATTTTACTTTTATTATGAACTACTTTAATGTTAATTTCATTGCTTGTATTTTATGTCAGTTACTTGTTTATGTATGTACAGCACTTTGAAGTGCACTGGATTAGATTTAAAAGGTGTTTATGAAAAAAACACTTTTTTTTTGATTGATTGACAAAAATGTTGAATCCAAGTCATGGCACAGTGGTAGCACAACTCTGGAGTTGTCCGAATCTCATTTCTTCTCTCTCTATCCCATAATTTCCCGCCCTTTCTTTATTGGACACATACAGAAACTCTGAAAGGCTGGAACTGAAGCTAGATTCCTTAGATATATATTCTGGAAATTCACACGCATTCTACTGCATTCTAATCCACCTTCTAAATTTTTCCAATATCAGTATTTAGTAAACAAGATGACTTTACCAGCTCCACCCACATCCCTGAATCCTCCTCTGGCCCCCATAAGATCATGGTCTTGTCCATTGAGGCAGAGAGCAGCTTCAGGGGCTGTTCCACTAAGTCACCTGCAGGGGGAGACATCAAGTAACAAAATAGAGGCAGAGACTGGATAAATCCCAAAAAAATATACAAACAATATCAATCAAAATTAATATAATTTCACAGTACATTAGAGAGATATGAAGAAACAAAAGAAACAAAATCAGCTCATGCTCACTGATCACAAAATAAAAGCATGCAGGAATACCTTTGACACATGGAGGTTGCCAGTGAACTCCATAAACCCGGTTTTCATGGCCAGCCAACACCGTTTCAAGAGTCACAGCAAACTCTAGAGCAGAAAGAAATAAGCAACGAGGAGCAGATTATTATCCTTACACATTTTTCATTACTTACAGTCTTTACTAGACAAATAAAATTTTTTCTTGCATTTGGTTCTGGCAAGTTCATTTTTGGACCCTGATTATAAAACATTGTATATGTAATCCTTGATTTTTTGTGTTTATACAGGCAAAGACATGGTTTCAAAACAGATAATCAAGCAACTAATCAACTCAACAATGACCAAATTCTATAAGTCATCACACAACTAAATTACAATCATGCAAAACCTCCAGCCTCACCATCTCCAGACACTTGAAAAACATTCTCCTTCATTTTGATAACAGCCTCAGTCTGCTGGTTTGATTCAGTGGCAGTCTTGGCAAACAGTCTCCACACTCTGATCAGACAGTCCTGTGAACAGCTGGCTAGCCAGAGCTCTCCATCTACACATTAAGCAGTGAAACAAGTAGTATGAGAAGCTTTCCCGCTTGTATATTTCAGTTACGGTGCCTTTAGTTGGCAGCAAGTGCCTGTTTCATGCATTATAAAAGAATGTGTGAGTGAAAAAAACAATACTGGCTCCTTAGGATGGTGCATTTGATATCCTTGGACTACTTCACTGCCAGTACTGTATCATATGTATTAAATGGGTCTGTGACTTCAACTCTTATGCCAAAATTCACAAAACATGTGCACATCATATTTCACCCCACAATTGCTTTGATGTTTTACATTTGAGTTTGTTTGTAATTCTCATTATTTCTTAAAACAATGTTTATTGCTGTAATACAGCAATGAGAATCGTCCTGTCAGAGCCAATTAAAATCAGCTTAAAATGTGCATAAACACACAAACATTTTAATTTACTGCATCACAGTAATGAGAAGTCCTAGACCACATTCTACTTTTCTATATGGCTTTATCTCCAATTAAAAAAGGAAATTGATTTAACTAATCTTTAGGAAACAGAGTGAGAGACATTCTACAAAGCACTATTTTCAGTCTATATATATAAGAATACAGTAAAAACAGTAATATTGCAAATTATTACAATTGATTTATTCCTGTGGTAACAAAGCTGAATTTTCAAATTATTAAAATTGTGCTGCTTAATATTTTTGTGGAAACCATGTTCCATTTTTTTCAGGATTCTTCAATTAATAGAATTCAAAATAACAGCATTTATTTAAAATAGAAATGTATGTAACAATATAAATTTTGCTACTGACATTTTCAATTAATTAAATGCATTTAAATAATTAATTTATTATTAATAAAAAAATTTAAAAAAAACTTTGACACCAAACCTTTGATTGGCTGTATAAATACTAAATGCTACAATAAGGACTAAAGGCTACAAAGGTAAAATGTAGATTTCATGGGGTCTTATGGTCCTAAATCATGCTTCATTTTACTTCCTCTAAATATAATACTTCTTAAGCACATTTATTCCATTTAGAGGTCCTACCTTTAGTGGCCCACTCCACACATCGGACCCAATCCTCATGTCCTGTCAGAGTCAGAAGCCTCTGAAACTAAACACACCCACAGGTAACATTCACACACCCACATGACACACAAAATGTGAACAGCATTAATATAAAGCAAAGACACCTGACAATCTTACCTGTCCATTGAGCTGCACATACAGGTGAACTCTGCTGTCATCTCCCCCACAGGCGAGTACTGGAACTGCAAGAGATGTAATTATCCTCTTCATTCACACGGACACACCAGGCAGACAAGTCACTAAGTCTATTCACGGCATCTAGAAGCGAAATACAGCTACAGTCCAGACGTGAATAATGCAAGAGGCAGGCTAACGTCGCCCCAGGACATATTTAAAGCACAGAATGAGATTTTAACATGATAGGGCTGGACAATACAGCAAATCAACATGGAGCAGCGGGCGCAGCTTACCTCTGCTGCCTGGCAACAGCGCCAAGGAGACATCCATCATGAACCCGCTCCCAAAAGATACGGTCTGGAGGCATTCAGCTAATGAAGAGAACAGAAACACAACAGAAAATGAACCCGTCCAACTCATGATGAATTCTAATTTTTTTTTTAAATAACTTATTTTAAATTAGGCTATTATTAAAGGGGTCGTATGGTGCTATTTTAAAGATCATTATTTTGTGTTTTTGGTGTAACAGAATATGCTGACATGCTTTAATGTTCAAAAAACACATTATTTTTCAAATACTGTACATTATTGTAGGTCCTCTATGCCCCGCCTCTCTCAAACACGTCGTTTTCAACAAAGCCCCCTCCTTTGACAAGCCCAGTCTGCTCTGATTGGCCAGCTGACCCAGTGCATTGTGATTGGCCGAACACCACAAGCACACGTCGGAAATGAAACGCCCCTTACCATAATCGC
>NW_015626069.1:1150213-1172653 GCF_001515625.1 Sinocyclocheilus rhinocerous
ACACAGCGTCTCCCTGACATGGCTGCATCAACACTACTGCTGTTCCTGAAACCACGCCTTCTTTCTTTGCGTGCATATTTGGGCTGCATTATGCTAATATTTCCACATAGTGACGTAGACATGTGGGGGCGTGTTAGAACGATCCGTTTTAGGAGGGCGTGGTTGACTTAACTTTTATAAAGAATATCTCTTTGGATTTGAGACTTTAGTCTTTGCAACTTTACAGATCTTCTTTATGCAGCAAGAGCTTGTAACACTCCAAAGAGAAATTAAAACTTGAAATCGCATCATATGACCCCTTTAATCCAAAAACGTATTTTGAAATTAGGCAATCACCCTGACAACCTGAAATCATCTCCTGAGCTAATTTTAAAAATAATGCACTCAAAAGAAGCAGGTTTCTGCTTATTGGCAGACAGCTCATTTGATTACTGTCATTTGAATGTTAGATGAATGATGCAACTCATCATCGTGTGACTTGAAAGTCTGTCAAAACAATGCAGAAAATATTGCATTTACCCTACTGTATATCGCTTTCACACAACACTTTTTAAAATTTCTCAGAAATATCACTTTCTTTCTGAACAGTAAGTACGGACATCAGAAATAAAGCAGTAGGAATGATCAAATTATGCCTGTGCTTTCTAATTGTTCTTTAGGGAGACACATGGAATTAGAATTAGAGTTAAGACGATTTTTGATTATGATGAGCTTCTTCTTATTACAAGTGATGGTGACTTGTATAAAAAAAAAAAGTCCATAAACACATGGCATGTATACGGTACATATATTAGATATAGGGGTCAAAGACGAAAAAGGGTTTTCAAGCATCAAATCAATAAAAGCTGTTAGATTTTGCTGTAGTTGGCTGAGCAAAGGCTTGGGTGGCTAGCCAATGTATTAGATTTCTCTAATACATAAAATAAGTAAGCTTGACCAGAGTTCTCGTGGGGAGAAGAATTTTTTGAAGGCAGTAGTTCTTCAAAGAATCTTAACCCTTGTAAGAGTCCTAGCTGTGAGACAGAACTTTATACTGGTAACAAATGGCCTTCAAACAATAGACTGATACCATTAGGACCTCCTACTGGAGAGACAGGATAGAAGGGCCATCCTGTGTATTTGGTTTACACCTTTACAGATTACATCAGGAAAGAGTCACAAGGTGACATATCAGATGTTGATTAAACAAGAAAGAACTATACACAAATACACAAAATCCTTCAAATCATAATACAGCTTTAAATTTTGTCCGGTTTAATTTGACTTTTTCTGAGCAAAAAATTATAACTGTCATACATTTTACCATGACATACAGAAAAAAACATTCAGTGTAACAATAGTTCATATACTAAAAAATCTTGTCAGGTGTATTTAGAACAAGAATCATTAGATGACATTAAAAGACTCTGTTTAAGGATCACAGTGCTGCCCGCAAAAACTAATTCATTGTCAATTCAAATCTTTACCACTATCCATCAAACAATTAGGTTTTACCCATTTGTCAGCAAGAAGTTTTTAATCATTTAAACTATAATAAAATTTAGTATGATTATGTATTCTTTTATACACTTTATTAAGTACAGGTCAGAACAAGTATGTAGTATGTTTGATGCAGACACCAAAATGGGACGTCTTGTCTTTCACCCATAGACAGTCTTTAAAGTCTTTAAAATGTCTTTACTGTCAACTTAATGTATTCTTGCAGAATAAAAATAAATCTTACTGACTTCCAAACCTTTGAGTACAGTAGTGCATATTAAATATATACACATATTTAGAATTTTTGTATTTGTTGTACTATTTGCTTTCTGTTGATCTTGGTTGCTGACATCCAAGGCAAATTCTACTGTATCTCTGTGATGACAAATAAACTGATTTTGAACTACCTTATAAGCACTGAATTTGAATTTTAAACTCTCCTTAATTTACAAGAACCAACCAGCAGATGTCAGGCTTGGAGAATTTTAAAAAGTCCTTATTCAAAAACAAACATAAAAAAAAAACTTAAAGAACTTGCATTGACTGAGTATTTTAAATCTAGACTCTTATGATGAACAGAAATCTCACTTCCTATCTTACCTGTATCAGAGCTGCACGTCCAGAGTTTAACAGTGGAGTCAGAAGATGCTGAGGCCACCAGTAATTGAGAGGACAGAGACATGGCATCCACTGCACACACGGGCCCTGAGTGTCCCGAACACACTGCACATGCTGTGAACTGCAGCAGAAGATGGGACAAACTCAACTCGTTTTTTTTACTTTTGTGAATATCCATTTAGACAGATTTACAGATCACAGATTTGAAGTCCATAACTGACAAAGCTGGGTCATTCCTGTTCTACGGTTCTTTTGGGTTTTTTTTATCATGCTGCAGAATTCATTTTATCAAACAGGATGATTTGACAAACAGTGTGACCATTCCATTCCAAATCTATTGCTAAAACCGCTTGCGCTGTTGTTTTCCCACCAGAAATAATGAGGATTATGCCATTGAGGATCTGGGCAAATTGCAACAAACCTATTAAGTTAAGAAATCAATTAGTTACAAATATGTGTAACTGTGACAATTAGTTACATCACGTTATAATTGTAAGAATGTTATCACAAAGAGCTTTCTTAACATAAGGGATTTGTCACAACTGGTTGCTATTCAAAAGACATTCCAAAAGATGGAAAGGGATATTGAAACCCGGTGGAAACCAGTTATTATTTATTTTTTTTTAAAGGCAGCTTGAAATTCACCTTTAAGTTTATGTTAAAAACAAATCTTTAAAAGCTGTTGATTTATTATTTAATATTTTATCCAATGTGTATTGCATAACAGAAACGACCCAATTATGTTGTCAGCATGTGTTCATATTTACTGTTGTTATTGTACACACATACCTTCCCATCCCGCTTCTCCCAGACAATAACATGATTATCTGACCCACCAGATACCAGGCGGTGGATGTTGACATGGAAGACAGTGAAAAGAAAGCCCCATCAGTGATCGATCGTTATTTCACCCGCTGGTATAGAACTGGTAATATGTTCTGATCAGTATTGTTTGTTCTTACTTTAACTCAATGCATATTCAGATTAGCGTTTTTTAAATATATACATTTTTAAGATTAATTGACTGATTGATTAATGAGATTGATTGGTTTGGTGTAAATGCTGATGTAGATCTAAAGGGAAAGTCATGTGAGGATCACTGCATTCTACAGCACTCCAACAGGTAGATATATTATATTCTCTATCTATATATTCGTATTACTGTGTAATTTTTTAAGTGTTTCTTCAACTACGTACATTTTTGCAAGGTCAACTTATTTAAATTAGCAGACAGCAACGTTTTTCTTTTTACATGAATATCACTATATTAGAAACTTTTGTATTTTTTTCTACACTTTTTATGTCTGCATTTTATGTCTACATTTTAATCCGAACATAAATCCCAGATCCATACTTTCAATCTTAAAATCTTAAATACTATAAAGATACTACTACACATTTTAAACCACTATTATCTAAACCAGTCATGTGTATTTATTTTATGAAATGTTTTTTATACATTTTTACAGCTGCTACACAATTGTACACAGTCAGCTGAATACATAATCTGAGCTGTAGATTGAAATGACACCATGTTGCAAATGTTCATGATGTCCGTATTTCCACTGTTCTTTATTTTCTGAAAGTCCACAGGGTCAAAAGTGTTAATAGTTGGAGAACGCCCCTCTATACTCATCTCTAAACTGTTTTCTTCTTATAAGGATATGCGTCATTACACTTGCGGAGTCTCATCCTATCCTTCAGAACGGACGAAAAATCAAAAACATAAACTACCAGATCAGTGATGGATGCAGCCGTCTGAAGAACAAGGTGTCTGGAAAGTCAAAGCGAGTGAGTACTTTTGCCTTGAATGATTTTCACACTGTCAGTGCATCAATCAATACACTAATAATTGTGATTAATTACTTGTATATCTTGATTCACACTTTCCCTGAACATCATCAGTAAGGATAATTTATTCTGTAGGGTGGTCAGTTCCTGACAGAGTTTGCGCCACTGTGTAGAATAACGTGCACAGATGAACAGGAGTACACTATATTCAGGTCAGTTACACAGACTGCCACTGGATATACATAACATTCAGTTTCTATAATCTTAAAATTGTCAATTCAACCCATATTTCCCCAGCTGTATCAGAGGACGTCTCCTCGAAGTAAATGAAGACATTCTGAACAAGCCAGATCTGTTATTAGAAAAGGTGACTTACAGTACAGCTTAAAAAATAAAATGGAAAATCTCCTTTCAACCTTTTCCAAATTTAAGACCACATGTGTGAATTGTGCGTTCTTTTTTTTTTTGGCACAGCCTTCCACAGAGGGATACATTGCAGTTATATTACCTAAATTTGAAGAGAGTAAGAGTGTCACTGAAGGCCTTCTGACCAGAGAACAATACGAGGAGGTTCTCACGAAAAGAAACCAACAAGAAGAGCCTTGCTGAGATCAACCTGCACTTTGAAGCTGCTGACTGACTGACTGCGGAGTCTCTTTTGAAGAATAATTGCTTCAAGCAGGTGAAAACGTCACTGGCATCATGGCTGTGTGCCACTTACATAAAAAAAAAAAAACATCTTGAGAAAATGACGACTTGTCTGCTGGATCCAGAACAGTCTTGGATTTCACTGGAGTGCATTTTGTTTGACCACTATTCATGAGATACATAATGCCAGTGTCATGGGTATTGTTTAGTGTTTAGTTTATCGTTTCATTAAAACTGTTTTAATTTGAGAATTAGCAGGTCCGTGTCCTCGCAGACACATTATTTCCTTTCCGGTTGCTGTAAAACTGCTTATAGCCCTAACTTTTTGGAGATCATTATAGTTTGAGTAAATGCTAAATAAAGGAACAGCTCCCTTCTGAGCATTTTCAACTGGCTCTTATGTTAGTTATGTTTTTATTCAGTCAATTTATTTGACACAAACTAAGGTCAGTGCTCTCAAAACAATTAACTGCCATCTGAACATTTTGTCATTTTTCCAAACAGATTGCACAGATAACAAATGACAAATATTTTCATATACATAACGTTTAAAAAATTTTTTTTTTAAACTTACACCACTGTGTATGCAAGTTTTGGGTCAGTATGTAAACGTGTATTTTCAATATAGCTGAACATATAACCGACAGAAAACATTTCAATAGTCTTGATGTTAGTATGTGCTTTTAATAAATGTGTTGATTGAAGACAATATGTCGTTAGTTTGGAGAAATGTGTAAAACTGAATAAGCATGTCAAGTTTTGTGCATAAATAAATCACTCGGACATAATTATTTTAAGAAAAATAATGTATATTTAGATTTCATTTGATCTGATTTCACAATCATTCAATGGTCCAACTCCAACACTAATACAACTTTAGGTCATAGCTGCACAATCATCTCTAAAGCTTATGGTTTGACTGACTGTAGTATAAATCAGAGGAACATTTTGGCAAAGTATCAACTAGAATTGGTGTGTGAATGGAAACCCAATTCTGAAGAGCCTTTTAATCTGTGCCATACTAAAAAGTTGCTCTTCAGTACACGACATCTTAAACTATTGATTTATATACCGCTTTACTCTAACCTTTTAGGTTAATGTACCAAAGCTTGACTTACATTGTTATGACTGAAGTAAAAATACAAATCACAGTGACCTACAAGGCAGTCAATACTATTACAAGGCTGTCACTCCTACGAAAGTACATTTAAAGAGACAGTTTGCCCGAAAATGAAAATCCTGTCATTAATTACTTGCCCTCGTGTCATTCCAAAACTGTATGATCTTCTATGGAACATAAAAGATGCTGTTTTGAAATAAGTTTCAACTATTTTGTCAATACAATGAAAGTCAGTGGGGTCTACAACAACAAAGGAGTTTTTTGAGACTTCAAAATCACTTGATTTTGTGTTTCACAGAAGTCATACTGGCTTGGAATGACATGAGGGTAAGCAAACGATAACAGAATTTTCATTTTTGGGTGAACTATCCCTTTAAAAGGAACCGTCTTTTTCATTATCGTCCTTCAGAAATGCCTCTTTGGAAAGTAACATTCCCTGCTGTAAACTCTCAAACAGAATCAAGATGCTGATTTCTCATACTAATATCCAAAGTCACTGAATTTCCTTCAGCATTGAGCAGACTGCCCTGTGGCAAGACCAGTGTAGAAAGATACATGGATATGAAGATGGATATATTTGGCATTGTACACGAGGCAGTTTTGTTAAATACAGTGTGCAGAGTTTTTTTTTTTGTATCAAAACTTTTATCATGTACACCTCAATGTTGGCTAATCACGAGAAACGCAGCTGAATATTGTTTCGGTTAAAACCGTAGCTTATTTACCAGCCATTACACTTGAAAGAGTCTCATAATGACTTGAACACATGCAATCAATGAAGGGTTTTTTCGTCAATATTTTTTGGTGTCTGGAATGCGGCTGGTAATGCTAACGCTATTGTACACCACAAAGCGAATGGGCAGAAGCACAAAGAATGGCACGTTGTGAGCGAGTGCATTGCACTGTGTGTGTGAGAACAGGCAGAAGCGCTATTTGCTCTCCAGGAATGTTAGACTGGCCATGTGCTGCTCAAGGGATTTGACCCCAAAGCCGTTGGAGCCTTTGCCATTCAGAGTTTCCTCGCTGACGGTCGTGTTCAGCTGCTTCTCCCTCCAGTGCTGAGGTGAAGCCACACAGCTGCGTTCTGATTTACACTGGAATTAAAGGTAGAAGATAGAGTTTAATATAAACATGCTCTAAAGTTTGATCATGCACATTTTTTAATTGATGGAACAGAACATAAATCACACCAGAACATTGATTAAATAATAAGTTAGGATGCACAATATATCAGTTAAAAAGAAACATTTATTTAGAGCTTTTTAAATTGATTATTAACATTCAATATTGTAACACAATTTAATCAGCTAGAATTTTAATAACAGTGCATCCGTAACAATGACATAATAGCATAACACTGTGTCCTAACCAGTGTTATTTTAACATGGAGATACTATTATTTTTATTTTACTACATTTTTTTAAATTCATATTTAAATTAGTTTTTGTTTATATATTTTCTGTTTTCATTTTAATTTTGGTTCAAATTTGAGGAATTTTGTTGTTTGTCATTTTTATTTTATTTTTATTTCTATATACTTTTTGTTCATTTTATTTCAGTTGTTTTAAGTTGAGTTATTTTAGTATATCAAGTTAAATTAAATGAGAAATGAGAAATGTGACAACTGAAATATAAGCTGAAATAAAACATGTTAAAGTTTTGTATATTTTATTTTCAGCATCTAAAGTTTTTTTTGTGGCTTTAGTTTAACAAAGTTAACTATAGTAACCCTGGTCCTTATCACAATGCGATCCTTTACATGTAAATCTGAAATTTTGTCCTAACCAGCCACAACTGATAATAAAATTCAGGCTGATACTGATAAGCTGATGATTATTGTCTCAATGGCAAGCTGATAATTATTGTCTCATTATAATGTACAGTATGAAAAATGGATATTCCTTTTGAGATTTGCTAACACTGACATTTAAAAATGTTATCAAATCATTATATAGTTTTTAAAGATTAAGTAAGTGTTAGATGACGGCTTGAATGTAATCTAAATATAAAAATACAGCTAATGAGCAAACACAATTAAATATATAACATCAACCGTTATGGATCAAATAAAAAAGTTAATCTAGATCGTCATGTTGCTACCTACCTTTCTGATGAGCTTATTACAGATGGGCAGTAAATAGACCACCACTGTCAAGATGCCTTTTGTATTCTGTATGGATGAGTCAACCTGAACGAGACAAGAAAAACAGATGGATCATTAGCTGACCAAACTACCCAAAATACCGTTCTGTTAACAAGTACACCTTGTGGCTGCTTGTTTGGGCCCACATTTCAGTCAAGCTATCATTTTGCAGCGACAACAATCTATACATTATATACTATACATAACAAACTGGTTCACATATAATTGGTTGTGAAATAATACGCGAGGGCTCCAGAAGACAAGCTGGGAGATCCTGATTAAGCTTGTTTTTCCAGAGCTTATTTTCTTGGTTCCACAGCACGACACGAACATAGCCTCTATAAACCTATTTAAACCTGCCTCTGGCTGTGACCTTTGCTTTATCAAAACAGAAGGATGACCCTGGACAGCATGCCATTTTATCAGGTTAAATGGAGTCAGGAAATAGAGTGAGGTCAGCGTCTTTGCAGGAGCAACAGATCTATTATCTAATCACATGTGGCAGTAACCTGTGACTAAATTCAGATGAATCTATATCATTTGAATCCTCAGATTCTAAATTATGAATTAAAGTGCATTACTGGATTAAACTGTCAAGTCAAACAGACAAAAACCCTACTCATGTCTTATCTGCTCCATTCACTGATGTACAAGAAGAGTCTGTAGCTGTTATACTGCATTACCTTCTGAAAGATGGCACTCTTGCCCTGAACCGGAGTCTTGGCACAGACCTGCAGCTGTTGACATGCGTCTGACAGCTTCTCCGTCTCAGATAGAATAAGGATTCTGTCTTCATCCAGCAGCTATAACAGACACAACATGTGGCCTTAGCATTTAAAGCAGAACACTTGAGAGACGAGAACTCTAAACAAACTGTAACACAGCAGCTCTTTTGCTTGAAGACTCGTTTTCTACATTAGACATCATTTTTTATTATGTTCTTTAAAAATGGAGAAGTATAAACATGACATAGGCTGAATAGGACCACTTGACAATTTTGTTTAATTCAAGGAAAACAAGCTGATAGACTGGAAGTGGCTTTATTTTGCTTCAAAAGTTAGTTTTTCATTATATACCTATATATCAAATGTTTCTTAAGCAGCAAAAGCTGTTTTCAACATTGATAATAATAAGACAAGTTTCTTGAGCACTAAATCAGCATATGCTTTCATCTGACAATGAAGACTGAATTAATGATGCCGAAAATTCAGATTTGCCATCACAGGAATAAATTACAAATTATTACAAATAAATGATTGTAATAAATTACAAATTACAAAATAGAAAACAGTTATTTTTAACCTGAAATTACTGTGAGAATAAAATATTTATTTTAAAAAAACAAAAAAAATCATAAATTACAGAATATATATATATATATATTATACATACACATACACATACACACACACACACACACACACACACACACACACACTATTATATTGTGGCATTTTGTTTTTTTATGCACATAGCATTGCTTTCCTTTCTACGATCCTTTCAGGACTTCCTGTGGCAAGGACAAATTTAACAATCTAATAGCCCTAATTGAGACTTTCACGCAAAACTACATTACAGGTTTGCCAAAGTGAGGTAATTGCTGAATTTGAACTGATGGATAAATAAATGGACGTAAGCAATTTGATTTAGCTGTACTCTGCTTACAGCTGGGGAAATGCATTGTGGGTCAGGCATGTTTGAGATTATTAATCAAACTGTGCAGTGTACCACAAGTGTCAGGCTCTGTGATTATGGATGAGTGGCCCCTGTCCGCCCCAGCCGGAGCAGGGTTAAGTAACACTGATCCACGTCTCTGTGGTCCCAATAAGATGGATGGCAGTCATTACAGTCCTTTATTTACAGGCGTCTAATTAAACTGTGGTACATAAGGGCCTGGTGGGCATGTGGGTGCGTTACCTGTGTGGAGAGAGAGTGGAGGATGTGGCACAGCTGGAGACCTTGGTCTGACAACACCTAGAAAACATTATATAATGTAAGGCCTTACTCTGTACCAGAGTAAATGTTACACAATTTTAATTTAGCAGGGTTATGAAATATAGTGATTAAAATCACACAACTAGTTTAAGGTGCATCAAGATTTTTTTTGCATTAAAGTAAATTGCCTAAAATGGATGAGTTTTTGCTTTGTTTCCCTATTGTTTTCAAGACTGCTGAAGGTAATGGCTGAAGTAGTTTGACCAATAGCGTGCAGTCCTTCTGGGCGTGTGAGAAGGTGGGATCTACAGAGAACGGTCAGAGCAATGCAAATACACGTACACATAATATGTGAAGCCTATAGAGCATGTCAATTGGAAAACAAAGCCAAAACCCAGACATTTTAGACAATTTAAAAATCCCAGCCAGGACATGTTCAGGAAAAAGTGGATGTATGGTCACCCTAAGTTATTTCCACATAAAGGCCCATTCACACCAAGAATGATAATGTTCAGTTTATTATTAGCACATGCAGCAGTTTTGTCATCTGTTACTTTAAATGCTCAAGCTATTTAAAGTCAAATTAATTCTGATTGGCTGTCAATGTTTTTATCATTCATCAGCTGAAAAAAAATGTATTCCAATGATATTGTGTTTCTGTGTTTTATCATTATAAAACGTATTACTCTGTGTTATATGATTATATAACTCCTATTCTCATAGAATTAGAACGATTATTACAATATTTGCAACATCTCCCGCCATTTATTTCAAGTGTCCAATACCAAGTCCTATCTATTTGACATCTACTCACAAAAATTACTCAGTGCGCCTTTAACATCCCACTGATAATAATAATAATAATCTTTATTTTCTATAGTGCGCCGCCTTTAAATGTTACTTCTCAAAGCGCTTTACATGACAAATAAAACATCAAAATACACCATATAAAAAATTATGAAAATAACATGCATTCAAAACACTTAAAAATAGAAATAATATAAAATTTATATAAAAATTCACATAAAAGCTACCCTAAAGAAATGTGTTTTAAGGCGAGATTTAAAAATGTTAAGAGAATTCACCTGCCTTATTTCAATTTCTTATTTTCAATGATATTGAGGACTGACATCTCAGTGAAAATGCCTCAAGAAAATGTCAAAAGTGGCATTCAGTAGTCAAATGAAATGATTAGTGTCATGCTGTGTCATGTCAAAATTATCGTAATTACCAGGAGATTTTTTTCTGAGCAGTTAAGATCCTCAGAAATAGTTTGTTACTATGGAAATGCTCATAATTTCATAATTGATCCATGTAAAAAAAATAAAAATACCATGGCAAAATACTTAATCGTTATATTAAATCACCTCTATACACTCTTGCACAGTCTTGAACAAATCAAATCAGGTAACATTGGCATAAAAAACAGCAAATCAAACAGAAATTTGTAATGTATGAAGTAACATGGTCAATGGCTTTTGTTTTGTTTTTCGTTGAAATCAACGATCAAGTTAGATAACTTGGAGACTTTGTTACTTAAAATTATGAGTTTCCAAGTTGTAATTGTGAGTTTTACGTGAACTGTTTACTAGTAAGAAACTCAGAATTGTGGGAATTGCAACATGAAGTCAAAAAAGGCCATAAAAAGAGGTACACAGATGTATTAAAGGAACTTTGCTGTGCTGTTCTGCTGTGACGTTGAGCAGGTAAGCTTGCTCTGTCAGATAAGAGGTTGTGTTTGGGTGGAAGCCAGTGTGCCCTACTAATAGAACGACACACTGTCTAATCAGCATTTCCTTCCCATTCACATCACACATCCTGCTCTGGATCACAGTATCTCACAAATGACAGCTGGCCCTTTTAATAATATATTGATCCATCATTTCCAGGGGATTCATTGCTCTTAATGGCACCTCGAACAGATTCAATTAAAAAACCTATGAGAGAGAATGAACGCTGGTACCTCAGCTTGGTGGAATAGATCCAAAGTTGTCTTCAGTAGGCCTTCCCCCCTTAATCACAGATGGCAAAACAGCAGAGAGTTAATGAAACATCCTCAGGAGATCCATAAAACCGATTGTGTAGGTTGACAGAAAGTGCAGATAAACAACAACATGGTTTAGTTTTTCTGAACAGACATTTTTCATAAAGCTTAAACTTTCCATCATGCTGTCCTTAATTTCCTGTGTAATAAAACACTACTGGAACCAATCTGATAAATGGCCTATGAATTTTATGAAAAGGTTTCCAGGGAGTTACCTGGTGAAGAGGTACATGGAATACGCCATGCTGGATATGATCTGACACAGTCGAACCATCTCGTGGTCCTGCTCGTCCCAGCGCTCCACCTCTGAGTCCACATCTGAGGTGAAGAGACACAGTTCCAGCCCCAGCTTAGCGATGGTGGTTTGCTCCTATATAAATGAACATTAGAAGACTCTTCAGATCATGGCCACAAGGATACATTTAGGCGAAATTAATACTGACATATTACATAATGGTTATTTAAATATGTATCGCAGAGGTTACGTTAACAGAGAATTTTCCACCGCTCACCATATTATAAAAAGCTAAATAATAATGCATCTGATATACTGCACTTCCAAGCTTTAAAAACATTCCCACACTCAAAAAATAAACCTGTTACAAATTGTTTTCAGTATATGAAAGTGCTGAAATAAAATCAATTATAATTATTAGATGGAAAAACATAAAATCCTTGCCAACTACTTGAAATGAGGTATTAAAATTTGTCAAATAAATTAAGCTACTGTAAATAGAAAAAAAAGTAAAAACTAATAAAAAAATGACAAAGGCACATAACAAACATACTAATACTTCAATTAAAATGAAAATTGAAAATATAAAAATAAAAGCTAATTTAAAATATTAACAAATACTATAATAGTATATATAAATAATATGAAAATAACATCATCTGGTAAGACTAAACATGCTCTAAAAGTGTTATATATGCAATCGTTTGAGGTTTTCAAATGATTTTTAATTAATAAATCAAACTAAATCAACCAGTTTCATCACACTTAGGCTGATCAGTTGTCCATTTAAGTTCTTTAAATCCTAATAAACTTAAATTGTAGCTCATGTTTTGTCAAGTCCAGGCCATTACAGACTTTATCTTTTATTTAGGTTTTGGGGGTCGTGGACTTAAAATGCAAATATTGTAATCTACATATGGAAATGTAATGGCAAACATCTATATAATTTTCAGGACAAAAAATACAAATAAGGTAAAGAATAGAACATGACGAAAAATATTCAACCCAGTCTGTCAAACTGACAGATGAAAAATGTCATTACTCCAACTTGTTCGTACATAACGTTTTATTAGGAGAAATTGTACCTCAGCGTCAAGTTTGGCAGCCTTGACTGTCTTCAGGTTGGCAGAATGCTTCTAGAAAAGAGATGAATCAGTAAATTTGATAAGATATGATATGGTAAGAGAAATTTGTAATAACATTTTTAAAAAATTGCTTTTAAGGCTCACCCCTGGTCTCGGTAGAGAGAGAAATGTTTTCTTATCACCTAAAATGAAGACATTTTAAGTATTACGACCAAAAATATCTACATAATTATAATTTACATACAGGACCCTATATAAAAATACATGTCTAGCCTGAAAATGGCTGTGGATAATGATGTGGATGAACAGAAACAAAGGCAGGATCTTGGGGGATGACAGTTTGTTTTGGGAAATATCTCGGATGGCACTGATGATGACTGGGAGCCTCTCGTCTGGAACAAAAACATCTCCCCAGGCACCGGGTTTCTGTCATGTTACTGATGCCTTCCTTCAGACTCTGACAAGTATCGTTGCCACATAAAGATCTTTATGAACTGCGTGAGAAAACCACAGTTTCAGCCGGAAGAGCCGCCATCGCTCAAACACATCCTTGAGCGCTATGTCCAAATACAGATGAGTGAAAGGACTCTCACAGACCTGTAATCTCACTGGGGCCGCAGCAATGCACCCTTAACCTTGCCTACAGAGATTTATCCAGCCTCTATTCAATTACCTCATGTGAGGGATGTGGATGCAGTGTAAATGTCAAAGCCGCACATCTTTAGCGGCTAGAAAAGATTGCAATCTGGCCTCAAGGAAAAAGACCTTTAAAAACTGTTATCGCTGGCCTGCCTATAGGCATGAACAAATGCATTTTGTGCACCTGAAAATAACTGCTACTGATGCATTCAAAGCACCCATGAAATCTATATTACAATATTGTGGTATGTACTGTGGTAAATGCAGATATCATAAAATACATAAACGTCTTTCATATCTTGGGCTGGAAAAAGAAGCTGTTTGAGTTTGTAGTCCTAAAAGTCAGCCTACAAATTGATGTCATGACTGAATGGCTTGATTAACGCACCTCTGCGGCCCTCAAACACATCGTTGATCTCCTTCAGTAGGATGGCCATGTCACACAGCTGGGACTCCCAGGCCTCGCAAAACACATCCAGGTTTTCTTTGGCAATCTTGCTGGTGGGGTGCAGAGCAAGGGTCTGCGCTGCTGAGATGATCTGAGAGAAGAAATTGAGAGGAAACGCTTTTATAAAACTGTTATTAATTTTTAACTCCGTTTTAAATGTAAGACAGTTCCAAGGTTTAGGGTCAGTGTGATTTTTTTTTTATCAATACTTTTATTTTGCAAGGATGGATTATCAAATGTATAAACAAATGTATTATCAAAAATGTATTAATGGATTATCAAATATAACAGTACATTAATACATGTACCAATACATTATAATCTTAATAAATATTTATTTTTTCAAATAAATGCTGTTATAATATATTCAATCGAAGAAAAATCCTGACGAAGAATCCTGAAAAAAAATATTATCACATCTTTGCCATCACAGGAATAAATTGCATTGTATTCAAATAGAAACAAACAAATTATATATATTCAAATAGAAAACTGTTATTTTATTACTTATTTATTACTTTTTTATTATATTATTGTAATGCAGCCATGATGAGCATAAGAGACTTCTTTCAAAAACATAAAAAAATCAAACGCTAATATATATAATAAAATTAAAAAACGATATATATATATATATATATAAATAAATAACCTTTCCTGGGTGCATAGGTAAGAAAACTGATGTAATGGCTGCCGAAAATTCCATATTGCCCTCACAGGAATAAATTACATTTTAAAATATATTAAAATAGAAAACAGTTAGTTTAAATTGTAATTATAAATCACAATATTACTGTTTTACTGTACTTTTGATCAAATTAATGGAGCCTTGGTGAGCATAAGAGACTTCCTTCAAAAACCTCAGTGTTGTGTAATTTTTGATGCGACTGCATAATTAGACTCTTGTGCAACATCTGAATATCAATATTCATCGTTGGTTTCTTTCAGTGTCCCACAGCATAAATGCACCATCTAACTTTCGGCAACTGCATAATTATGATTTACAGCTTATTGGGAGGATGTTTCAAAAAACAAACACAGCGAAACAGAGCTCGTCTCCACTGAGGGTGTGGATTTAGCTGGTAATTACCTGTGGCTTTTGGAATTACTGATAAAGCAACTCATTATCATGCACCCCTGAAGCTGCCGCTCACCCGCTGTGCTCTTATTGGCTGCCTGATCTTTAGTCCTCATCATTATTGGCTGGTGAGGTGAGGTTGCCCTTTCTAAGAACACTCATTCCTGCATGCAATCTGATATGCTAATGAAGCATGCTGATGAAACACACTGCAAATATACTCGGTTAAATATTACATTCTGCGTATTGCCCCAATCTTACCTTTTCTTTTTCATTTTATATGTTAACTACTGTTTGTATTGAAAAAGAAAACAAGCAAGACTTGAACCACAAAGATGATTTCGATGTTTTTTTCATCCAGCTGAAAATACATTTAATTGCAATTTCTTGCTATTTTATGCCTATGTGTGTGTGTGTTTGCCTCTGCTGTTTTTTTTTCCGTAATCAGAGCTGCAAAGTCAACAACAACAGTGCAAAATGTGTCAAATAAGCATTGGTGATTTTTGAAAAATAAGCACTAACTGAGGCGAATAACAATCTTCAGTTCTTTTATTAACAAAATCTATATTGTGTAAGTCTCTGAAAGCCTTGACAAAGAAGGTCTCAGCTAAGACGCCAGATTCCTGCTCTAATAGCAGACAACCTCTCTCTGTTTACCTGCGGACCAATGACACGGAAAGTTTCCTCAGCATGAATGCAGGTGATCTCTAGCGGCTCGGTCCCCGAAATGTGGCAGAGCAAACGACAAGTCTGAAATCAGAATAAACAGCACCACATTGAAGTTAACCCTATAGTTCAATTCAAACACTTTAGAAGATTATACGATATAGGTATTGTTAAACGCACTGCTATGCATCAATCTGACAATAAGTATTGAATGCACATATTATGGAATATAATAAGTATAATAATACCCATAATAATATTGAGTTTATTGAATAATATTGAGTTTATTGAATACTGAGTGAATTTTAATAATTTAATTTTGTATTATTGTGTCATTATTCAACAATGGTGTAAATTGGCCCTGCTGTTACATTGGTGTCTTCAGAATATTTTTGAAGATAAACTGCTTTGTAACCTAATCTTTGTCAGAACAAATAATATTAAATTGAGCCGCTCACCTCCACCAGTTGCTCTTTGTGTTCAGTCAGTGTGCCGGCATAATCAGCCACGGCCTCCAGGTTTCCATCCCCACCGGAGGCCTTCAGGGCCTTCAGCACCAGATGATCTGAATGCAGCTTCAGCAGCTCAGTAGCCCTTCCCACCGCTACCTTATGAAGCTGAACAAAAATTCCCCAGGTATTGGTATTAATTACATGCAAAACAAGACAATATTGTTTTAGCAACATACCTCAATGTTTTTATTTGTTATGAGCAAAATGAGCAATATGAATTATATGAAGTGTATGAACAACCGGTCAGCAATTGTACTGATGGGGCATTTACACGACACCGTTTTCAACTAAAAATATAAAACTTTTTATGCATTTTGGTCATTCACTTACATGACAATGGTGCTTTGGGTGCTTGAAAATGGGGTTCAAAGTGCAAGTTTTTGGAAATTATACTGTTATTGTCTCCATGCAAAATACAAAAACGTGAATTTGTGAAAACGGTTACGTCATGTGCATGCGTATTATATGTTCAGTCTATAGGCATGTGCAAGTTTATTTACAAACTGCTGGCCTGGCATGTATAAAATAGCCTTTTTAGTCATTTTTGCAGATCCATGTGAACGAGGATCATTTTGGCAACATCGTCTGTACACAAAACTTTTCAAAAACAAAGGAAAAACGTTTCTGTTTTTAGTACATCTTTGTCATGTAAGCGTACTCTCATTTAATAATAATAATAAATAAATAAATATATATATATATATATTTTAAATAAATTATTCATTTTTTTGTATCGTTCCCAATAAGGTCTTATGTCATATATACAGGACATAAGACCCCACACACAGTACTTTTTTAAATTTCTGCATATATCGAGAGACTGTGGAACCTCTTTGAACTCTTTGCATTTTTTTTTTTGACTGTTTATTCTTTAGTTCTGTAATGCCTGTTAACAAATAACTTATATAATTTATGTTGTTACAGTATGTTGTTATGTCTCAATAAAAAAAAGCAATTGTGCTCATTTAAGTGTCACAAAGCAGCTTTCATTTCAAGTCATCTTCAAAGTCATGAAAGCTGACTTGCAGACTAGTAAGTGAACCAGATTCAGTAACCTAATGTATTAAGTGAATGATTCATTACAAAATGATAACTCTGATTTTCTGAATCTTTCTGAGCCATTCATCCAAAAAATTAACTTATAAGAGTCACTTGTTCGTGAATCAGACTACAGTGGCTTGATTGACATTCATGACATTCAATTCACAACTTGAGTAAATATGTCATGGCACTGTAAATTCAGCATAATGACACAGGAAACACTGGGATGGACGCCTTTGAAGAAAGATTTAGATTTTGATTTAGATGCTTTGGCTCATGGGATTCATTCCCTGCACACAGCTGGTCACAAGAATCTCACCTCTCGCCTGAGATCACTGATACTCTGACAAGTCTTCAAAATAGAGAGCTCCATCTCGTCTGTGGCCTCTTTGGCTTTAAGCGATTGCTGCTGGAGGGGAAAAGAAACAGAAACAAAGATAGAAAGAGAATTTAATGCACTGCAAACATGATGAATTTCAACCAGTTGATCATGCACCATCCATGTTGAAGAGCTGTCAAGTTTCAACACAAGTGTCAGTGTCCCAAGCAACCTGAAAGATGGACTTTGTAAGACATGACAGTCTTTATCCACAGTTTTCTCTTCAGAGGACAGGCAGACAGGTGGGTGGGATTGCTTTCAGATGGGATTACGACGGGGTGCCAACATAAACGCGCCACAGAAGCCGTGTGAATGTTTGAAGCGCTCTCATCGTCTGTGCTTTACTCTGAGACATCACACTGGGACTTAAACAGTCATTGAACTTCAGTGAACACACTCCGAATACAGTATTTCTGTCACTGAAATGGTGGACAAGTAAAGCGGGGAACAACCCAGATATTACCATGTAAAAACAACACTGTCTCTAAATAAGTTTTGGCTGATGACAGCAGAGACATGTACATAGTCGTAAATATTCAAGGACTGGTAGACAGAAAGAAGAAATAAATTGCAGTGCTTGAGGGAGGCAAATTCATGCCCATGGTCTGTTCACTGACAGTTGCACTCAAAAATGTCAGGAGCTTGTTTAAATGGAAGTTCCGAGCCGATGGGTGTTTATAAAGAGTCCATAAATGATGCTTCTGAGGACGAACAAATCACTAGATTTGAAGTTTGTAAGATTGCCATCAGTGTTTTGTCTGAAAATGAACAAATTAGTATTCTACAAGCAGAAGCGTATATTTCACTTTGTGTTCTGAGTTGTTTGTGGGCAAAAAAACAAAATAAAACTGTATTTATTCCTTTTTGGGGAACAGGAATTATGATCATAATGTCTATAATTTTAAAAGACTCTTTCAAATTTCCACACTAAACTATTATTTTGGTTTGACCCCTTTCAGATAAATCATCCCCTAAATATCATGTAAAACAAAACAAACTGTCACTTTAGATGTTGGTCTCTTCCTGTCTAAGTGGGCGATTCTGGGGCAGAATCAGCTGCAATGAGGACCACACATCAAACGTCTGGCTGCATGAGACTAATGAACACTGGGAAACTGTTTAATCAGAAGCAGGCATAACGTCCTCAAAAACTACAGATGAGAAGATAACTGTGTCTGAAACATCACATTTTGACCAATACATTTCCATGACCTTTTCAGTCAGCTGTGATTTCTGAATTTATAAAAATCATTTGAATTCAGACCAATTCCCCTATGTATCATTCAACTCAATAATGTGGTTGCAAATCAGACTGCGGCTTGTGAGCAAGTTTTGCTACATACCCAAGTGCAATTTCTAGCCTAAAAAATAGTTCAGCAAATAACTTGAAAAGCTTATATTAATAGAAATTCCAGAACTTTTCCTTGACTTTAAAGATTTGATTTATGTCCATGACTTTTCTAGGCCTGGAAAATAATAATTTTTAATTACCTAATATTTAGGTTTTCCATGACTGTGGGAACCCTACATTTCATACATTTTTATCTCATATTTTTTGGCTACTATTCATATTCGCCATGTGTTCTTGTGAGATCGCGGTACTAGTAATGCCGAGGTCATGGCTTTGATTCCCAGGAAATCCATTTAAAGCACCAGAAGTCACTTCAGACAAATGCATAAGAATAAAAGTTAACATTTCAACGTTCCATTTTTTTTTTTTAATTGTGAAGATTTTACGTTTTCCTGTATATGTAAAGTGAAAGAAAACGTCAAAAACTGCAGTGACTCAATCTTTTTCCTTGAAAAGGGTTTTTCTTTCACAAGCCATTCAGTATATAGCAATGAATACCACGTCAGTTATCAACCTTCAAATTAATGCTGCTATTAAACCATTATATGCATTTGTTCTTCATTTTTTCATATATTTTCTTTTTTTTCCATGTTTTCCTTCTTTGTGACTCTTTCGTTTCTTTTCATCCCTCTATGGTTTAAAGCAGTGGTTTTGGCTAAATATCACATTAAGAAATGTAAACCCTCCTTTACTATATTTCTTAGATTTTGTGAGAATATTTCAAACTGTGCTTTCAAAGAAAACTAAGTAGAAAGATTGGAAACGTTTGCTCCTCAATGTCAAAATAGCTACTATTTTAGTGCTGTTCTGATTTATATCTTTATTAGTCATGAGTCCATTAAATTTCAAATCTTGCTTTTTTTGTATGTCAGTGTGGTGTGCCTTATGATGTTGATATGTTCCTTGTCTTGCATTGTACATGTGCAATAAAAAATTTAAATGACAGTAAAGACATTAATAATTTTAATAAAGATTTCTATTTTAAATCATTTCAAACAATTCACATTTCTATTTTGCATTTCATATTTATATTTCAGTCTTTCTGCTCTGTGAAAAATTAAAACACTTCCACACAATTATTGAGCAGCATAACCATTTTCAGCTATACTGTATATAACAGCTATAATAAGAAGAAATGTTTTTTGAGCAGCAATCAGCATGATTTCTGGAGGATCATGTGACACTGAAAACTGGAGTAATGAAGCTTTAGCAGGACAGGAAAAATACATTTTAAAATATATTCAAATAGAAAGCAGTTCTTTCAAATTGTAGATTGTAGAAAATGTTACTGACCCCCTTTTGAAGCATGTATTTAGCCCATATATAATTTTAAAAATGTCATGACATAGTTTCCCAAGAAGCAAAAAAATAAATAAAAAACAATAAAAAATAATATAAATTATATTTTTGAGCGTTAAATAATCTCTTTAGTATTTGGCATTCAAACCAACCGCAGCCAATCAGCAAACAAGAAGCATTCATGTTCATTTTTCCACACAAGAACAAGAAAAAAAGCATATCGTGCTTTATCGTGTCAGAATGCTAGCTAATGTTTTGATGGGAAGTTCGGCAACTGTGCTACAGAAAGCTGAGCGAACACTAAAGTCAAGAGTCGTTGCTATGGAAATGATACAGCGTCTTGGTGTAAAATGGCGAGTAACACTACTATACCGCACATAGAACCCATTATAATCAGTAATTCTGTCACTGAACGAGAGCTACAGTAAACAGATGTCGCATTCTATTTCTGACGCACTCCACACACTTGCTCTACTGCGCTAACTGGACAAATAGATATGGAAAGTTCGCTTTGATTCATCCAGTGTAGCCGTTGCAGAACATTTTTTTTTGCAAGTTTCGGGCTCATACATCTTTGGTGCAAACTAGCCTTAACCAAACACCCCCAAAAACATCTCAGCGCCCCCATTTCAAAATTATTAAGCAGGAAAAAATAAACACCTATAGATTTGCACTGCAAGACTTATTTTTCCCAATGTATGAGGCACAGTGAGGGTGTGAGGTTCATTAACAGTTACTCCACAGGAGGGTAGACATGCAGAACATCCTTCACACACTGCACAACAAAGACGTGAAGGACAGATGTCCAAACCAAGTGAAAAGTTTGTGTTAAGATATGAATATAAGAGCAAGTTAAGGACACAAAATCAATGTCATACAGCTACACTGGGATGCAGCTTGGAGTTTTCCTCCCGGTGCCACCATCAAGTGAGACTCAAGTCATGCGGTGAATGACTAGTCAGTGCAATCCCTAATGTGTGTATGTGTCCATCTTACCGCGTGTCTCCATGTGTTGATGAGCTGTTTGGTCTCCTGACGTGTGATCTGGCAGAGCTGTATGATTGTCTCTCTCTGCTCGTGGCTGGTGTAGGCAGAGTCTGTAAAGTCTTCGGTTTTCTCCATCAGAGCTTCCAGCTGAGCCGCCACAGCCTCACAGGACACACAGCACAGAGAGTCTCTCAGACCCTCCACTTTAACCTGAAAGACAAACATCTGATGAGATACTGATTCATGATATACCAGTCATTGGCTAATGTCTGCATTTTTCATATTATATGGGATATTTAATTTTTTCAACCCATTCATAGCATTAAAATAATTATCACTATCAGTCAAAATTTATTTTGCTTCTGCAAAATTTTGTAGACCACCTTAATGAGTGAAGTGTGTAATCTCAGTACCAATAGTAGCACCAAACATAATTTGTATTCAGAAGTTCCTGGTTGGCAAGATTTTGTAATGTTTTTGAGAGAATCTCTTACGCTCACCAAGGCTGCATTTATTTGATCAAAAATACAGTAATATTGTGAAATATATTATTACAATTTCAAGTAACTGTTTTCTATTGTAATGTATTTTAAAATGTCATTTATTCCTGTGATGGCAAAGCTAAATTTTCAGCAGCCATTACTTCAGTGTCACATGATCCTTCAGAAATCATTCTAAGACGCTGAATAGAAAGTTAAAAAGAACACAGTTTATTTGAAATCAAAAACTTTTGTAAAATTGTATTGACTGTTACTTTTGATCAATTGAATGTGTCTGTGATGAAAAAAGTATCAATTTCTTTCTTTTTCTTTCAAAAAAAAAAGACCCCAAACTTTTGAACCGTAGCATATATTTTTTTTGACTGGTTGAACAATACTTTTTTTTTTTTTTTTTTTTTTTAAAAAAGGGTTTAAAAACCACAAAGTATTTTTTGGTCCTCCC
>NW_015626069.1:1172878-1178625 GCF_001515625.1 Sinocyclocheilus rhinocerous
AGAAGTGGTTAAAAGAGAAACTTTATCCATTGAGACATTCATCCAAGAGCCCTTGGCCTACACCTGCACCTTAAAGTCTTTAATCCCAGCGTAGATGCTGACAGGAAGTGCTTTGGCCTCCCCATCGCTCCTCGTGTCAGTCACAATCTCAATGACTTGCTCCAGGGCCAGACGCATACGCTGGAAGACTGCTTCTTTGTTGATCCGTGCCGACTCGCAGTCAGGATGTCTCAGACAAGTCTGAGAGGCAAAGAGGAACAAAAATTATCTTTAAAATGCAGAGGAACAACAAAAGTACAGATGCAAAATTTGACATGTAAACAGAATGTTATTACACTTCACTACATTTTTCAGAATAAGAAAAGAAAACACACTTTTTAGAGGAACGGACAAGCTCAAATATGGAAAAGACCCTTATGATAGCATACCATACTCCAAGGGATGTCGACACCATGGTGTAACATGGTACATGTCTAGAAACTATGATGTTACCATGGTAAAATAGTATAATAACACCATTGTAATTTTTCATAAGTGAAAATGTATTTATGTGATTCATGCCGCACTTCAACAGCCATCTCTGTTTGAAAACCTGCAATTGCAGCTGTGTGCAGAATTATCTTCCTTGCGTGGGTTGTGCGGCGGCACGGCTCCAGCTCGGATGAATCTAATGTTCTGAAGAGTATGTGTGGCAGTCAGTCACCGCACTGGTGTGGATATTTACTGTACTAATTACTCATAATAACTTCTTTCTCTTACTAAATCAAAATGGAAAAAAAAAAAACTCAATATATCTGAAAATAGAGCCACTGCCTGATCTTGGACTACCAGATGAATTCTTTTATATATTCTCTGAGTGCAATTCAGGTGAACATACATAATGGCTCTCATTCAATAATAATTGTGTACAAGTTTTCTTACTTATGCGTGCAGGAAAGATTCTAATGCAAAATTTCAATATATAATTTAAAATGTTATATATACATATATAAATATTGCATTATTTTATTTGATCAAACATACAATAGAAACAGTAATATTGTGAAATATTATTACAAAATAAAATAAGTTTTCTATTTTAATACATTTTAAACTGTAATTTATTCCAGTGATGGCAAAGCTGAATTTTCAGCAGCTATTACTCCAGTCCTCAGTGTCACATGATCCTTCAGAAATCACTCTAATATACTGATTTGCTGTTCAAGAAACATTTATCGTCATTATCAATGTTGAAAATAGTTGTGTGAGTGAGAACGGTTGATATTAACGTTGTTTAGATAGCAGATGGTACTCTCTTCCACAATCCTACCTTAGAGGCTGTGAGGAGCATCATGGTGCATTTCTCCAGCACAGCACGTGCGGCGGCCATCCGAGCTCTTTTCTTTTCATCCTTCAGATCCTGAGGAAAACAAGAATCCACAAGACAAATATGAGAAAACACATAATGCCTCAAGTATTCTGAAATCTTAACTTAGATTTAACCTCAGATGACTTTATAGGGAAAATAAATCATTTGCTTGCAACAAACAAGGTTGGAATTACACTGTATTATCAATTTAGTTCAGTTAAGAAGTGCTTATGAAACTCATTTGGCTGAATATTAATAAAACCAAAGTTTTTTTTTCCCCCCCAACAAATCAGGTGCACTTGACTTGAATCTTAACTATCTGACGCAGGTCGTCAGGAGATCTGCAGAACTGAATTCATTCTAAGTGTTAATTTTTCAAGGTCTTGCTTAGAAGGAAGGATAAATTTGGTCCTTGGAAAAGATAGCACTGACATGATGCCTTCCACCGACACTGAGCGAGCTGGAATATAACTCAATAGAGCTGCGCTCACTTGACGCGCCATAAGGCATTAGGGATTTGTGACTGACAGACTGTGTGTGTGCATGACGGAGAGAATGAGAGGAACCTGATCTCTCTCACCCCGGCTGGGAGCCATGGCTCACAAAAGGAGAAGTGATTATCTGTTATTATGTCCTTCTGAATAAAACTGAAAAGATGGAGGCTGCAGATTGGCAGGAAAGCTCTGCAGAGATAGGAACGTGATGTGTTTGTGAAACATTATCAAATACATACAGATGCTTCCTGTCTGAAATGAGACAGCCTTTCCTATCAGTTCTCGGTGTCATTCATATTCATATTACTACTCTCCTAATCATGATGGGACTCTGGAGGAGGCCATAGTGGGAGAAACGGCCATGCACTGCTGGAAAAATCAGCTGAAACCAGTTTCTGATGGTTGCTGGATCAATATGGTTTCATGGGGTGATAGAGCAATCGTGACGGCCAATAATGGGCCACAATGAGTTTGACAGTAGTGTTAGCAGACAATTGGACCCCAATGTAAATCAGTACTACATCGGTCATAGCCCACCCTACTCTATTGATCAGGTGTTTTCAAATTTTTTGATGCCAAGGACCCCAAAAAATTTGGATAAGAGAATGCCTTCCTAATATATATATATATATATATATATATATATATACTTTATATTTCCCATATAAAGGGTATAAAGACCCTTAGTCTATATAGTAAGTATAATATTATAAAGACAATATGTTGTTTGCAAAATAAAATAATTGGCCTTTATATTGTCATTTCACTAAAAAATAACAAATTATACTATTTACTAAATAAATGTTATCTAAAAAATATTTGTTGTATTAAACTGACTATCTTCTTTCTACCAACTCTTAGAGTACATGTATTAATCTGAAGAGAAATATTCTGAATTCCATTATAAATTTATAGCATACAAGTATAAACTACACAGCAACAAAGAAGAAATTAACACTTCTAAACATTTCTAAGAATATTTATAAAAAAATAAATAAAAATAAAAATCATAACACTATAAGATTTGTTTTCAATTATTACTTAAAAACAATGGTGGTCCATAAGATTAAATTAAAAGGTCGTTTTTATTCTTTAAAATTAATCACAATTAAAGCAATTAATGAAGATTTCCAGTCTTCAGAAAGTAGAATAAGGGGCCCTTATTCCCACATAGAACACATTTTCCATTACACTGCGCAACTTTTCCATAGTTTTTCTACGTAAACATGCTACATCGACGCTTGACCATTGCGTTTGCATCTTTCGCAGCGTCTCGTATGACATGATGCTCTAACCCAGTGATCCTCAAATCTGGCTCACGAGATCCACTTTCCTGCAGAGTTTAGCTCTAACCCTAATCAAACACACCTGAGTTTGCTAATCAATGTCTTCCGGATCATTAGATCTGCAGGAAAGTGGATCCCGCGAGCCAGATTTGAGGATCACTGCTCTAACCCATAATAAAAACCATGTTCTTGTAAATGGCCCTTAAAACAGTAAAACCTTTTTACTTCTTTTTCTCTCAAATTTTCAGCAAATCCATTAGCAGCCCCATGCAGACCCCAGTTTAAAAACCCTTGCTCTAGATATCAACATCAGTATCAGCTTTTGACAAACCCATATCTAATCTCCACCCAACAGGAAAACATTAATTTATAAACACAGTTCAATTCCTTGATCTTATATGTTTCTGCACTGCAAACACACTCTGGTATGAGCCTTAAAATTTTTAATTCCTGTTAATAAGCACCACTAGCGTTTCGCTCCAACCATCTGTTCTGCACTGCGGTTGAGTGTATCTTACCCCAAAGGTTTTTATCAGTGGGGTTTGAGCTGCTGATTGAAACTGCAGTGTGTAGCACAGTTCAGTTCTTATAACTAAAATGCCTCCATTATCTTCCCCTTCTCCCCTCATCCGACGTATAAATCTACACGGGCTATACACATCTGCCATAGGAAGTGTCCTTATCAGTGTTTGATAATCTGTAAAGTGAAGTGATGGAAAGATGGAGGGTGAGCAGGGATGTGTGTGTGTGTGTGTGTGTGTGTGTGTCTGAGGCCACTTACATTCTGTCTGTCTCCTGTGAGATGGGCAAACTCTACCATCTCGTTCCCAAACTGGCTGAAGATTTGGACAAATTCCTGAAAAGTGCTGACTCTCTCCAGTTGCTCCAGGGTAACCAGCACCTGCACACATACATAAAACCCATGTCTTTCTCAGCTACAGCCCTGAGAAATGAGAAAAAAATGTATTGCATAAAGGTTGCTTTCATAAGATGTGTTTTATTTAGGAATGAGCTTTATCTCAGATGTCTGTCCTAAGAAATAAAAATAGACTCAACTGAGTCAACTGTTGATATACAGCAAGAGCATAGAGCCACTGTGGCAAATCTGAGCACAGAGTGTGAAGCTGTTGAGATCTCTTACAAAAGTCTTTAGATTACTTGGGGATCTGAGAAGTAAGTGACTAAAAAAAGAAGAAGAATTTGCTCCATGTAATCTCAGTGTATAGAAAAACAATTGAGATATCAAATCAGATATTGTGATTTTACTTTCACATGTCAACATGATTTCCAACATTTTTTGTCTTACAACAGCTACAGCTATAACAGTTACAATAGTTTAATAATTTTTTTTTTTTTTTTTTTTTTTTTTTTGGAAACAAGGCAAAGTTTCTTAAACAAGAAAAATAGTCTTAAATTCTTAAACCCCCATACCATGTTTAAGTTACATATTAGTAGTGGTCATACATGCTGAGTCACACACGCAGAAACTGTGCTTAAAGAGCAAAGTGTTACTCTGTAGGAACTCTTATATGTACCGATAGGCTCAGCGGAAGCAGTCCAAACACTCGCATTGGAGAAAATTGATAAGGGAAGCCTCTATTTGCGGTTAGCTAGCTAGGAGTGGGCATTATCAGGCATGGTCAGGGACAAATTCAATTGTGTTTCTCGCTAATGGAGAGCTGTTCTGCTGCCTGGCCGTCCAAACATCACTAACTGAACATGATTAGCTCCAGATCTGAGAGCACAAACAGGCACGCACATACATTGACAATGCCCACTTCCTCATCTCACCGACATGAATGTTAAGACAGGCCTCCTACTTTATCCTATGCCATGTCTCTTCAATTATCTCCAAAAGAGGAGGACTCTAAATATGTGGCCATGCAGCGATAACATCTGAGAGCAACGAGCAGCCTGTGTGTGCGCCTGTGTACTCTTGTACTTAACAGGAACAGATGAGTGCCATTTTGAGTTGCTTGTAAAGGCCAGTGCACAAGTACTTGGACCCAGCAGACAAAACGTACTTTGTTGCGAGAGCTTATGATCTGTTTGATAACGATGCAGTCTGCAAGCACCAGGACTTTGGTAACAGAGGAGAGCAGCATGCGAGCAGCTTTCACCATGCCAGTCCTGTCGCTAAACACCGTGCTGCGCCCATCACCCTCACACTGCTCCAGACTGGAAACATCCGTCAGCTGAGCTATGGCAGTGCCTGCAGAATAAAAACACAGCAGAACATATTTAGATGCAATAACAAGATATTGTTGTTAAAGTGTCCAAACCTCTAATTAGACTTCAGCATGTAACTCGTCCCATTATGGACTGAATGATGCCACAAATCATGTGGATTGTTGAGAAGAGATGTGCTATTACTTCTCTAAGTGCTCAGACTTAAAGGGTTAGTTCACCCAAAAATGAAAATTAGGCTGCGTTTTACTGGCTTTGCGCATGCACCGCTCAGAAGTGACGCACAAGGAAACAAAACAACGGTCAAGAATTAGAAGTACAAAACGAGGATTTGTAAAGAAGAATGTCAGAGGATTTCGATATAAGCCAAGAGGAGACTGGTTTTCCTTTGCTAAAGTAAGGAAACTTTGCTTCTTTTGATCCTGTAAACAA
>NW_015626069.1:1178913-1189683 GCF_001515625.1 Sinocyclocheilus rhinocerous
GATTCGTCTGAAAGAATAAAGTCATATACACCTAGGATGCCTCGGGGGTGAGTAAAACGCAGCCTAATTTTCATTTTTGGGTGAACTAACCCTTTAAGATTTCTGCCTTGAGGATAAGATAAAATCCTTAACTGAACCAAGAATGTTAAATATTCTCCATTATATTATTGAGACTTGAGGGTGGGCTTTACTTACTTACTGACTTGAGCAAGTAAGCACCCATATGGAAACCACCCAGGTCTTGTAAGTAACTACAAAAAACACTAAGAATACGCTTTGGAAACCACATAACAATGTCCTTTAAAACCTTCAGAACATGCTAGAATTATGACAGGAAGTTTTCCATATGCAGGAACCACTTGCATTTTCTTCAAAAAATAAAATAATAAAATAATAATTATATATACACACACACAATCAATCAAATGGGGTTGGTTAAAAAAAAACACATTTGCATTTATTTGATCAAGAAATCAAACAGTAATACTGCGAAATATTATTACCAATTCAAATAACTGTTTTCCTTTTTAATATACTTTAAAATGTAATTTATTCCTGTGATGGTAAAGCTGAACTTTTACTCTACTCGCACTACATTTTTTGGAAGGTAATGGTACTTTTACTTGAGTATATTTTTTCAGTACTCTTTCCACCACTGCCTGTGAGAAACACTTCAGATCATGTAAAACAACATAACATGTCTTCTCCTCCCTCAAAAACAAACACTTATAGATAAACCAACAACTGCTACTGCTCCGAACCAAAAATATGCCATTTCAATAAGTTCATTCAGAGCGCAGAGCACATTAAGACATTAAGTCACACACCCTTTGATTACTTACAAAGCAATCCATCACTCTGGTAGCCACTTTTTAAAACATCAATAAACATCTCACTTTCCTCAGTGGGCGTCCACTAGCACACAACCCTGTCTAGACACAAATACTATATGCTGGCTTATTTTTGGGCAGGGTGGCAGGGCTGGCGTGTCATGTTGCCCCAGTAGAAATGTGCTGAAAGGACACTTGATGAGTGCAATTCCCTGCCTCGTGCCTCAATAAAGCAGTGTTATGCTGAGAGACGGAAAGACTGGCACATTCAAAAGTGAAAGAGGGTGAGAAATACAGATAGAATTTCTGAAGGGAAACAGCTATGTTCCATGTTCAATGACACATTTGTCCATCTGAAGACACCGTCCTGATTGCATCCAACAGCTGTTCTTTGTTGAATCTCAAAGTGGTTTTAACAATCAAGGTGCCTTGTGCAGAATGCTGCATTGTGGGCCAAATTACTTAGCCAGTTTGTGCACACCTATCCATAGTTATCTGACTGGGCACAATGCAGCGTTTCGTGCAGCGGCCATACTAAAACATTCTTGTTTCTGGAGGGGATTGTTTGCTGCCTCTGTGTCTTTCCTGAGCTTTGAAGCGGAGTCTTGTGAAAGCTAATAGCCGAATCCCTTGAGCGGCACCAGAGACATGGCGCTGTCTTGAGTGGCTGGCATTTTCAGCCAACTCCTTTCAGAGAGTTTCCTGCTTTAAAGAGACACGGCCTCAGGCGTTCGGCTTGCATAGAGGGTGAAACATTGAGATCTCTGCATTGATGCCCTTTAAAGACATCATCTCAGCATGCATCTGCTGCTTCTGAATGCACTCCATTAAATTAAAGTACTATAATATCGAATTGTAGCTCAAAAGCACCTGCCTATCTGTATATATAAGGCCGAGAGGTTCCTGAAAAGCAAGACAAAGAGAAAATAATGCATTCTCAGCAAAAATATCTAGAGTTCCCAACCTTCAGGTTAAGAAAACATTCAACTTTGTTGCAACTAAAAATACTTTTATATGCCAGGGATTGATTTTTATTGAAACTAACAGATTTTAATTTATTTTCGTTATATTAAGATCACATTAAAAATGTCTTTATCACTTATTTTTGCTTTTCAAATGTCTCCTTTGCACAGATTTTGTTTTACCTTGTTCCCGGCCCAGATGTTCAGTCTTAAAAATCCATCAGAAAAATATATTTTTATATATATTTTTATATTTAATTATTTTTTTTAACTATAATCATGAAGCATTTTGATATTTATTTTGTGAGAATACATTATAGTCATTTTTACACAAATGAGTTAATTTAATAAAACAAATCAATTAATTTTGATAAATAAAAACTAATGATGTTTGATGGTATACTTTGTTACCAAGGAGACAACATTATCAGAGCATGCTTGAAAAAAAAATCAAGGTTAATATCATTTGGCAGATGAAAAGAATATTTTTATTGTGTGTCAATTCTAATCAAGCTGTAATTTCCAATTGTGCAAAAGTGAGAAAATATTATTTAATTGTATAAAATTAAAATACATAATGCTAGTTGTGTTATTTTAAAAAATGACATTCAGATAAAAAAAAATTACAGAAACAACTGTTGGAAATTGTCAATAAACCAAAAATTTATATGTGATGATATTTAATTTTATTTCTAAAAACACTAAGGGCCAAAAAGGCCCATAGTTGAAGAAACACCCTCAATGGATCATATGAAGTGCACTGTAAAACCACACAGACTCAAACTCAAAACACATCCTCCTCCATCCTTCCTGCTGTTAAGAATATGAAAGCAAATCATAGCAATGTAATCTCTACATCATTCAAGACTCCTGGATTTAAAGACGTGCAGGCCACTGTGTCACATCTGTGGTTACACACGAAGTCACAGGTCATTTCTCAAATCAGGGCTTCCCCTTTTCAATGAAAGCTCTCTTTCATCTCCTTCAGACGATGTGCTCTCGTACCTCGGCTGAACTAGTTTAGTTATTCTATAAATAAAAGAAAGATTTCACCACTCTATAACATCTGACTTCTTCCCCTGAAACGAGTCTACGTTACGCTTTCCCCACCTGCCTAAATGTGTTTTGGGCTAAACTTTTGCCCGTCACACATGGGCGGCCCGTGTAATAATCAGGAGGATTAAATGTGTGGGTGAGCATTCAAACACTGCGGGGAGTCTGATAACTAACTTGAAGCCAGTCTAATTCCAGCAACCCTCTACGCACACCTTGGCAATATAATCGCCATTGGCTAGTAAATTTTTTTGTTTACTATACTGGCGTGTAAAATCTAAGAATTTATTAGCCAATGGCTAATGTTAGACATTATTTAGTCGCCCAGAGTAAGATTTAGTCGCATATGCGAGTGATTTACTCGCAATGTAGAGGGTTGTCCAGTGTTGTTTCCCTGGGAGGTATGGGAAGGGAGGTGGGAGAGACCACCAATTATCTGTATTTATAGATACAGAACAGAGCTCCTATTATTTCAGACCGGAGGGACATATGTAAACCACAACACACTTTGAGTCTTTGAGACAGTCACATTTGATCGACAGACACAGTGCTTGTTTTGCTACTAAATATACATTCATGCAAAAAAAAATTTGGATTCTAAGCCACACTTAAAAGTGTATCAATTCATGACATTATATGCTAAAATATCAGACTAAGCGGCATTTATTTCAAAGAAATGTATCAAAAAAATTTAAAAACAAAATACATTTTTAGGTTTGACAAAAGAATACACTGTTGAAATTAAGATACCTCTACACAATGAAAAAAACTGTGTATAATTCACTTTGAAACAATTTTCCCTCAGAAATTTCACAAACAATTGCAAAGAAATTACAAGTAACACATTAAATTAACAATGGCATTTTGAAGTAGAAAGACTGATATAATATTTTCAATAATCTTTGTTTTATTAACAACTTCAAAAAAGTTGAAAGTTTTTTTTTTACAGTGCATTAATTTCCAGGGTAATAGTTTATTAAATAAGTTAACGCAGAACTAAATAATTCTCAGAATCATCTAGTTTTTATGCAAAGCCTCACAGATGTCATCTCATATCCAATTTATTTATTTCATAACTGCAGCTGCTTGCCTTTGTAAACCTCTTTAAACCTTCAGAACAGATCAAATCTCTTTGTGCTCGTGTTGGTTATTCTAAAAGCAAGCACAGCAACACTTCATCACAAACAAGGGATACGGAAACACACATTTGTGGGGTATTTTTAGGCAAACTCTTCAGAGACAGATGGGACAAGGAGAGTTTAATAGGAGAGAAACTGCAGCACTCTTTCACATACCCCAACAGATTCAAGCAGAGCCATCCATCTCAAAACATCTGCATCCATATGGTTGTGAAAACCCCATTTTAAAGGGGTCCTTAGCTGAGAAATCAAAAATCCCTTGATCTTTTGACATAAGAGGTCATTGTATTATAAAAACATCATGTAAGTTTTCAGAACTCAAAACTTTCTCATTAGTCTAAAAACAGCTTATATTGAAGCCAATCTGCCAAAACGACAGGTTGTGGAATGTGCCACTTTATGATGTAGTAGTGTGGCTAAACACGGCACCTATTCAAACAGAGTGTTCTGATGAGGGGGACAGAAACTAGCCTATTACTTCTAAATTATGATGTTTTTTATGTAAACATCTTGATAACATTATAAGTGGACCATAGAGAACAGTACAAAATAATAAAAAAGGTAGTTCATGACCCCTTTAAATCAAATTATAGGCTCTAAATATATTAAATTGGGCATATTCATTTAAACCATATATATATTAATTTCAGCTTATAATAAAACTTGATAGACTAACTTTTTATCACAATTGGCTACATCCCACATAATGATAATCTGATTTTGATAGACTGGAATTTAATTAGTCCAACACAGTTTTTATATGAAACATAAAAATTATATTTAAAGTTTAGGCTTGCTCACAGGCTTGTTTCATGTTGTTTGTCTCCATTTTGAGGATATTAAATTGATTATACACTACTGTACAAAAGTTTGAGGTCAGTAAATTTTTTAATACCTTCGTTCAGCAAGGATGCATTAAACTGATCAAAAGTGTCAGTAAAGACATTTATAATGTTACGAAACATTTCTATTTCAACGAATCCTGAAACAAAAAACTATCAGTTTCCACAAAAATATTAAACTAGTCTGCAACTGTTTTCAACATTTCTGAAGGATCATGTGACAAGATTTAAGTAATGGCTACTGAAAATTGTAATAACTTTTGAACGGAAGTGTATTATATAAATGAAATACTAATTTGTGTAGGTGGTATTTCAATGATTGATTATTAATATGATCTAATGTTTCTTGGAGTACCTCATATGTTGTATGTATGTATGATATGTTTATGGTTGTAAAGAAAAAATTAAAGTATTATTAGAAAATACACTTACGGCAGTTATATGAACGTCTGTAATTATACTTCCTTAAATTCAACTTAAAATGCAATTCCTGTATGCTACATCAATTAAATTAAATTTGAAAAGAATTTTAAATCAATTTTGCATGGTGTACAACCCTGACAGGCAATTCTGAGCTTGTTGACAAGTTCCACTATGTTTAACCCAGCTGTCCATTTCCTGTTCCTTGTTGCCTGGTAACTCTACCCGGGAAAACTGCTTATGTGTCATTGCTCTTCCAGTTGAATTGTGTCAGACTAACCTGCTCTCCGGGCCTCAAAGCAAGCCAGTCCCATCTCATCCTTCAAGTCTTCATTCTCTGCTGCAATGGCTTCACCCACCGCCACGAAGCGGCCAACTGCAACACTGACCGCCTGCCCTACTCTCTGGATTGCCCGTAAGGTCTTCTCTGTCTTCTTGAGCTTGTCTTTGTGATTGATCAGTGTGGTAATCTGGAATGAGACAAACAAGGCACTGTTTAGCAAAATAATGTTTACATGTATAGATAATTCAACACAGAAGAAGATAAGTAGTTTTTGCATTGCACCTCACAAGTTTGGGCTTGGTAAGTTTTGTAATGTTTTTTAAAAGAAGCCTCTTATGCACACCAAGGCTGAATTTATTTGATCAAAAATACAGTAATATTGTGAAATATTATTACAAATTAAAATGACTGTTTACACTTTTAATATATTTTAAAATGTAATTTATTTCTGGCACGGCAAAGCTGAATTTTCAGCAGAAATGACTCTAGTCTTCAGTGTCACATGATCCTTCAGAAATCATTCTAAGATGCTGATTTGGTGCTCAAGAAACATTTCTTATTAGTATTAATGTTTAAAACAGTTGTGCTGCCTAATGTTTTTTTTTTTGTGGAAATATGATACTTTTTAATCAAGATTCACTGAATAAAATTTATAATTTTACAAAAAATAAATAAATGTCTAAACTTCCACTTTTGATCAATCTAATGCGTCCTTGCTGAATAATTTCTTCAAAACGAAAACAAAAAACAAAAAAACTGACCCCAAACTTTTAAATGGTAGTGTACAATGCCTGAACAATGAAGAGAGAAGAGGATAACAAAGAGTATACGAATGAAAGTGAGTGGCCAGAAGAGAGGTGAGAACGACGCCCTCCTCCTATCCTCTTCATCAACATACGTTTAACGTCACACACTATCGCGCTTTCAGACACAATCACAGCTACGGTCTTCTGTCTGTGTCAGGATTGACTTCATCAATCATTTACTCAGACCCCTTTACAATTTCCGCTCTCAAGAGCTGAAATCCCTCACCTCCTGCTGATGAGTAATGGCAGGTGGCCTGCTAAAGGAAACGTTTAATTGGAGTACAACAGCAGGGAGGCATGGACAACACAAGTGCCTGAGAATAATACTATAAAACAGGCCGCATGGAGCAAACAGCAAGCCTACATGTGCTACAGCCAACCAGTCAACAGCAATATGACAAATAAAAAAAAAAACCTTCACTGATAAGAATGCTTTTAGAAGTATGCAAATAATGTCCTTCCCAATATTTTGAATTTTAGCTTAAAACTGCACATAATCAGTGACAGATTTCTCCTACTCAGCAGCGAATATTTCAGCATGGATAGTGAATGATGAATAAATCTTGTACGCTTCATATTTACATTCCTCATGAGTGAGTCATCTGGGGTTTGACGTTTGGCATCATCCATCTATCTTTTCTGAATGCACTTAAAGGGACCACTTCCCAGCTAACAGGAAACTTTCTCTGTACTTTGGCTAATGCTCTGGCAAGGTTTTCTCAAAAAATATTTAAGTCTTAAAGGTGCAGTAGCAAAAACAGACGGTTTAATTCTTAGGGTCAAATATATGGATGAAAATAGTCTTGAAAAACTAACTTACGACAAGAAATATTGACTATCACCACATATGGACTTCAGGGAAAGTATTAAAATGGTACACGTGTAAAACATGGACCCTTTAATGCTTTGTTCATTTTGCTTAGTGCTGTTATAATTTGTCATTCTGAGGGAGTTCTTTGAATCATCCCCATGCATTCTTATGTCGACACCCACATGCAGAAGGGGAGAGCGATAAATCGAGGGGGAGGTGTTTCTACGTCATCCTGTGGTCCAGCGCTCGCTCGGTGTCTGACACATTTCCCTGAAGATGGCTGTAATCAGATGCTCGGGGGAGAGATAAAGGGCCCTGTCCCTGCCTCACCGCTCATGCGCCGATATTAGATGGCTACGAGCCGTCCTGCCAACAAACCGGGGGCCATCCATGAGTCATAGATGGAGAAAAATGAAACATTCCCTGAGGAGGGGAAAAAATCCAGTTGGAGGATAAGGGTGTGAGGGGGCTGTGAACAATGGAGGGTTGAATGGTTCAATGCTGACATTACGTCAACAGTTCGGGAAAAGCACCATGTATAATGTTTATTCAGAGTTCAAGATGCTTATCTCACAATCTTTGGCTCAGGCAGTATGATGGTATATGTTGTGCAACAGAAAGAAAAAAAGTAGAAAAAAGGTACTGATTCTGCTATACTGGTAATATCATGGTATGTCCGTTGTGCAAAAATAAATAAATTAATATACACTACTATTTAATCATTTGTGGTCGGTTACATTTTAAAAATGTTATGTTCACCAAGGCTACATTTATTTGATCAAAATACAGTAAAAACTGTAATATTGTGAAATGCTATTACAATTGTAAAATTTTAAAGTTTTTTTATTTTATTATAGTTTAAATTGCAATTTATTCCTATGATGGCAAAGATAAATTTTCAGCAGCTCTTACTCCAGTCTTCAGTGTCACATGATTCTTCCGAAATCATTCTAATATGCTGATTTGGTGCTTGAGAAATATTTCTTATACTATCGATATTAAAAACATTGTTTTTTCAGGATTCTCTGACGAATAGAAAGTACAAAAGAACAACATTTATATGAAATAGAAATCATTTATCACATTATAAATGCTTTTACTGTCACTTTTGATCAACTTAATACATTCTGAATAAAAATATAAATTTCATTTTTTTTTTAATCGTACTGACCCAAAACTTTTGAACGGTAGTGTAAATATCACAATATAAAATTACTCATACTGCCTCATACATTTGGTCATACCCTTAATTCTGCTGATGGAAATGTTGGCAGGTCACTGCAGTGTGAGTAAATGAGTGAGGGAGTGTTTGAGTCAGTGTGTGAATGTGTGTGTGAATCCAGCATGGCCTCAGTAAAGGTAATGTTGTGGTGACACTCGCATGTCCTTCAGTAGTGGCAGTGCTCCAGAGTGAGACACTGACCCGAGACCAGCTCTAGTCTTACTCACTGAAGTCGGACCACAAAAACATGAGAAAGGTCTTAAGATCTAGGCTATGTACACAAACTGTTTAAAGCATTGAGTGAGAATCACAGGCTAAGTGAAAGTGAGAAAGCACCGTGTGTATTTTTATGTGTCAGAGGAAGAGGGTGGTGGCACTCATAACTTCCTGTTGCTGGATTAGCACACGGCCCACTCTGGCTATGTCAACAAAAAAAGAGGCTGCATAAAAAACACATTGATTCAACACAGCAGTCTCCTCTGTCTAAATGCTGCTGGCAGTGCCGACTGAGCCTATTTTTATCTTGTGCAAAGATAAAGCTCAAAACTCGCTTGTTGAAATTATTTTCTAAACTTGAACAAGTTTACTGAACAAACACTGTATGACTTTTGGTTTGTTCAAATAAAGTCTTCTGTAAACTACCTTTCAAAGACATTATACAGTGTGTGCTTATAAATTACACAATGTGCCACACAAACCCAAAACAGGAAGCTGTAAATCAATTCAGCGTGATTTTTACCCGACAACAATGTCAAGCCAGTTGAAATGATGCTAGATAACTAATGCATTTTATCATTACGTGCACGGTGTGGTCTTTTTCAGCACTAAATACGCCATCAGTGGCCTGTCTCACGATTGCTCCAACAAAGAAATCTATTTCTCCAAGGGCCAGAATTTGACTACAGATCAAGCTATTGGACAAAAGCTGGAAATGCCTGCAAAGAACCTCCCATGGTTCCTGTTAGATTGGACTTGAAAGAAACGGAAAAGTAAAGAGATGTCTAAAAAATTAGGCTCTATATTGATTTGTAAGAGTGCTTACAAAAAATAGCAATGTGACTGCCTTTTTTGTGTCTGGGCTGTAATAAAAGAACAATCTATTTGCCAGGTTAACTAACCGGTTGATATTTCACCAATTTGAGATTATCTGCATAGTCCAATTCCCATTCCTGCATAGTCAATTAAGAGTCTGAACTTGAGCATGGATGTAATAATAGCCCGGTTTATTGATACTTTAAATAATATTTATACATAACATACATATATGGGGCCTAGAGGGCCTTTATTACCATTTTGCTATTTTTAACAAATCATTATAAGTATAATTTGAGGGACCAGTTTTGTTGTTTTTGTTGTTTGTTTGTTTGTTTTTTAAATACAGACTTTAATGTTGTTCTCATGCACAAATGCACTTATTTGATTCGTAACCTAGAAATAGTGCAGAAACGTAGCTACACTTTTCTTATTCATTTTATTTCATAAACGTTTCATTAATTAAAAAATCTAATTCCTTGTGGGCAGTGCTCTGACATATCACGTAGCAGAGTTTCATGGCACCTCAGTTCGAGCCTTGGCTTGAGGTCCTTTCCTGATCCTGTTCCCCTCTCCATTCGCTGCTATGTCTACTCGGCTGTCCTGTCCAATACAGGCTTACAATGCCCCAAATTTCAGATTTCAAAAAACATATTTTGGACTTTGAGCCCCATTAAATCAGCCATCGGCCACATTGCGTTATAGATATTGGCATTGCAAAGCCCATTTCCATAAACTATTATTGAGGTACTGAGGAGACAAAAAAGCTGCACCATTATGAAAGGAGACATGAAGGACAACCAGAATGTATTTATATTGACATTAGATGCATATGACAGCTGTTCTCAAGCACCCTACACATCTATCATATTTCATTTCTTTGCAGAGACAATTCCATTTTCTGTTGGATGCTTGCTAGCTAATGTTTCATATGCATCATCTCACCCTCATTAAACCAATCACTCTGGAAAGACATCTTGAGCAAAACAAGATTTAGTTACTATGAAAAGCATTTGCGTGATAAGTACAGCAAGATGACTAAACCCTGAATGAAAAACAGCCCTGATAATTCACTGCACAACATGAATTGTAGGTATATGCCAAACAGTGGCAGATGGATTGTGGGCTCAACAAGCTTTGTATTAAATTACTTTTTGAAATACACAGTAAATACAAAGAGCATTCAAAGTTCAATAATAGTGGGGTTTTTTTATATATTTAAAGGGGTCATATGATGCGATTTCAAGTTTTCCTTTCTCTTTGAAGTGTTACAAGCTGATTGTGCATAGATAAGATCCCTGAAGTTGCAAAGACTAAAGTCTCAAAACCAAAGAGATATTCTTTATCAAAGTTAAGACTCTGCCACGCCC
>NW_015626069.1:1189985-1198868 GCF_001515625.1 Sinocyclocheilus rhinocerous
GTGTTCGGCCAATCACAATGCACTGGGTCAGCTGGCCAATCAGAGCATACTGCGCTTGTCGGAAGGAGGGACTTTGTAGAAAACTAAGCGTTTGAGAGAGGCGGGGCATAGAGGACCTACAATAATGTACAGTATTTGAAAAATAATGTGCTTTTTGAACATTAAAGCATGTCAACATATTCTGTTACACCAAATACACAAAATAATGATCTTTAAAAAAGCATCATATGACCCCTTTAAAGAAAACACATTTTAATTGGTTCAGTCTTGCATGCCCATGTTTGTGTCCAGTCTAACCTGCACTAAAATATGAGTGACTGCCCTTGTAAGTGAAGCTCAACCTCAATTTAATGGTGATGAATACTGTTTGAATAAACGAATGAAATGGGATATTGCAATGGCATGACATGAAACAATGTTATTGCACTTTGCCACAAATTATGCAATTCTGCTGCCAAAAAACATTTACCAGGAAAAACGCAATGTATTCTATTTTATTAAGGACATCGGTAAAACAGTCCACGTGACATCAGTGGCTCAACTTCAGTTTTGCAAAGCTGCGAGAATACTTTTTGGGCACAAAGAAAACAAAAATAACAATTTATTCAACAATTCTTCTCCCCCGAGTTATGTCTTCAGCCATTTTAGAGAGCATCACAATGCATACACACGCTTTCCCCTAAGCGTAAACAACGATGATTACGCAGATTACGTTCATGCGCGCGGCGCGCTTTCTCCCCCGAACGTAAACAGCGCTGATTATGTCGATTACGCTCTTGGGTACTCTCCAAAATGGCGGAAGACGTAACTCGGGGAAGAAGAATTGTTAAATAAATTATGTTATTTTTGTTTTCTTTGCACTCAAAAAGTATTCTCGTAGCTTCGCAAAACTGAAGTTGAGGACCTCAGGGATCCCCTTACAATAACATACAACACAGGCCAAACTAAGGAATTGTTTCGCTGCTCCCATACATACTCTCTTCATGGTGATTACAGCTCAGAATACACCTAAATCAAACCAGAAGGGCTTGTGATAAGGTACCACGGGTCATCAATGTACAAAGACTCACTGATCTATTCCTGTACACCCATTAAATGTTTGACTAAAGCCGAACAGGCAGCGCGCCAAATGTGAAGCCAGAGCACATGTGCACTGTACATCACAGCTATTGAACTTGCTATATAAACAAAAAGCTAATGAGAAAAGGGTGGCTTTTCTACCTTGGCATGCAGGAACAAGCATACTGGCCATTGTGGGATATCTTCAGGCTCAACACAAAGGCTGCAGACCACCACATTTGTTTTGCATGCATTCCTGGCGTTTTATCCCTTTAACACGCCTGATAGGTTATGTGATGGTGGTCTTTTTATTATTAGATTAGGTGGAACCACAATTTCCCAGGCTTGAAAAATGTGCTCATCATGTGCAAAAAAACATCAAGACTGTGAAAATGTATGTGCAGATAAAGCAGATTCGCACTGAGTAGAAATTAATCTTTTATACCTTCAGGTCATGTGGTGCGATTCTGAGATTAGTTGGGCTAACTCATAATAAAGTTCCAACTTCCTCTCACAGACATGTATTATTTGAAAAAGTCAGCACAATGGGGAAAGTTCTCTTTTATCTGTGTTTGCAGACTACATCTGAGCTGATATGACAGGGATGGCAGGAAAGTGTGGTCTCCTGTACCTGCGAGCTCAATACAGCAGAGATTCAGGGCTGCTTTTCACTGTAATTTAACGCAGATGTGCCTTAGCAGAGAGATGAATGGCTGGATGGGGAGGGAAATGGGAAGACGAAGTACATAGTGCTGTTGGAATGCTGGGGCTAATAATACCCAGTGATTGGTGAGCTTTTTTGCCCTGCCAAGAATCACTGGCTGCACAACAGTACGGATGTCAAACTACTCAGCCCTTTAATCACTCTTTATACGGTCAGCGTTTAACTCTATTTTACCCACACTTGCTCTGCATTAACGCCATCTGTTAAAACAAGATGTACGGTTTTGGAGTGGCACAATCTAAAATATAGTAGTGAGCATTCAGTATCAATACTTGCTATCATCCACAGTGACTTACAGTAAAGTGCACTAACCACAAAATATTAAAGGGACTTGAAGGGAAGTGATTGAGGGTACAAAGGTGTTACATCAGGCTTGTGACTTCAGTTGCTCTTCACTTCCCAGACCATGCATATTTGGAACCAGCCACTTTTGTGTTTGCAGCCCAGATCCTTGAAGACAGCAATCACAACACATTTGAGAGTGAAGCAGAATATTCTATAATATAGGGAATTTATACAGGGCAGGATATGATTATTTCTTTTGGGATTTGACTGGATATACTAGACTGGTTAGACTGATATTAGTAGAACATGAAGACAAAAATGACCATATGTACTTCTCAGCACATCTTCAAGGTCTTAATGTGAACACTACATAATGGTGCATATTATTCCAAAGAAACAAGCAAAAAAAAAAAAAGAAAGAAAAAAATGAATTCGGTTTTAAACATATTTTTCAAATGTAATGATTTTTAACATTTACCAAATTTAATATTATTAGAATTTTAAACTTTCTGTCATGAGATCACAGGTATTTTATTAGATTGACAGACCTAGTTTTTAACTGTAAGGAATAAAAACAAATCACGTTTCAACTTACTCATACAAGGAGCAGGGAAAAAATATATGCTATCAACTTACCACTGTTAACATATTTAATAAATATTCCTGAGAATATGTTTATTAGTTTAGGCATTAGAACAGTTGCAAGATAGAAACTTATAAATATAAATATTAAAAAATATATTTTAGAGATATGCTATGTTTAATATTTTTCCTTACACAGTATAAAAGCATCTCAAAAATTATATAAAAAAAATTTATATTCTTTACATTATATTTATACTAAATTATAAAGCCGACTTTATATTTTAAAAAGGGGGTCCCTTGCAAAGGATCATATCATATCTAATTTAAAGACCACTTTTCACAAACCAATCAATTCCTGGTGTATAAGTTCAAGTCCTACATATTCTGCATATTTTTCTCTTTGAACATCATGTTTCAATTTCATAAGTATCATATTACAAAAGTAAAATGTTTTGCAAATGTCATGTCGAAAATGCTATTATTTTTCCCACCAATGCGGCATCTGTTACATCAAAAAATGCACTAATAAAAAATGCACAATAAGACCAAGGGCATTATTAAAGGGGTCATATGATGCGATTTCAATTTTTCCTTTCTCTTTGAAGTGACACAAGCTCTTGGTGCATAAAGAAGATCTGTAAAGTTGCAAAGACTAAAGTCTCAAATCCAAAGAGAAATTCTTTATAAAAGTTAAGAGTCAACCACGCCTACCTAAAACGGCTCGTTCTAACACGCCTCCACATGTCTACGTCACGATGTGGGAAGATTTGCCTTTTAGCAACATCATATGACCCCTTTAAGATATTTCTGTCTTTCAGAAGTGAGGTGAACACATTCTTAAAAAGGTCTGCTAGTTCAAATAAATAGTCATCTGAAATCCATGTGTCCCAGGGCCGACTGATAAAAAGCTTCCAGATCTCTTTGCAGTACCTGTCCTCCTCACTGCTCCACGCTCATTCAGCGGAGCACAATAAAGCCTTTCATCCTGCAGCTCTGATGTAAGCGTTATTACCGACTCTAGAGGAGGGGGGGGAGGGAGGCTGGCAACGTGACCGCTCACTGAAACTTCTCTCACAAATACCAAAAGCACACAGCCACTCTGACCTTGTCATTACTGAAAGAGTGCACCATTAAATAGAAGGCAAAGGTGAGGTTAATTAAGGTGGAGAGAGCACAGAACAAGCATCCTGGGGTACACTATGGGTTTGGAGAATTGGTCAAACACTCCACACCAGTCTTAAGGGTTGGAGCTGTAAGGGTTTTGATCCTCAAATTCATTGATTAACATCAAAATGTTAAAACTGATTTAAAATTTTGTAATGCAGTTTTCACACTTTTTTGCCTTTTACACTGCAAAGGTGGCACAAAAGCACTTCTGAAGTGGCATGTAGGTGTCTTTGCACAGCCTGTTTAATGCCACTCAGAGGTGACATAAATACATTTTTACAGCAATCACAACCTGTATACTTTGACACTAGGGGTTGAGGCGGGTCAGAGCTGGCATAATTTAGTCTGGCTCTTATGCAGGCACAAAGCAGCCTTAACTTGGCTGTGTAAAGACACCTTTACATTCAAAGGACCCGAATATCATTTGTGGTTTGATTTTTATAATGGATTTAAGCTAGTCAGCCACCTAGTAATGACGCAAAATGCCCTAGAAACTGCCTAGAACCACCCAGAACACCCTTTAAAGTCACATTGCAACGAGCTAATTCTCAAAACACCTCAAATCTCCAAAGCACCGGCCCAGAAAGTTTTGCACAGGAAAATCTCAATTAGAAATAAATATCTCACTACTGAGAGGATCACATCTTCCCACTATAGCAAAGCTTTCCTTGGTGCGATTGTCATGAGAAATCTCCTTCTCACCCTCTAATGGCTTGGCCGAAAGTGAGAGGTCGTGTCCAGTACACATAAACCCATTTTCGCCTCCAGCTTTGACAAAGATGATAGTCGAGTCCTCAGAGTTCATGCACCAGGTGTCCCAATAGAGGGTGAAAATGAGTATACATTTCCAGTTCATCGCACACCAGCCATGCAACATTTTCACTGAGCTGAAATCTACATGTGTTCATGAAACCACATTCAGCTAATACAATAATACAAAGCTAATACAATATATGTTCATTGCATTCTATAATGAACACCTGGATACTATGGATACACTAAATATTAGAGCTGTCATCATTTACTCGCCCTCATGTTGTTCAAAAATGTTTGGCTTTCATTGTTCCATGAAACACAAATGGAGAAATGAAAATTGGGCTGGTCATGAAATTTATTTGTCATGCAATTACAATGATTGAGGATAGAAGCATTTAAACTTAAAAAAGGATGAAAAAGTAACATAAACGTAGTCCTTACAACATCTAAGCTATCGCATGGATATGAAAAACTTCAAATATAGTCATGTGAACACTTTTATGGTGGCTCATGGAGATATGCTGAGGATCCTGTAACAATAAGTCTTTTTCAGGTTTCAAAGGCCTAACAGTGTAAATTATGAATGTTACTCTACCCTTGGAACGAACTTCATGCCAGCAATTCAGAGATGCAGAATTGTCAGTCAAGAGAAAGACAAGCAGAGGAAAAACTGGTTCCACATTAACGCTCAGCACAGGATACTCTTATGGCCCACCAACAGTTTTCTAATCGAGCAATAAAACAGAAATTATGAGACACAAAGGATACAACATCTGTCTGGTTCTGCGCGAGATTAAAATTCTACACTATTGTGTCTAAATAAATTAAAAATATAAAACTAAAAACTAAAATCAACCATTGTAAACGCTACAAGTAAATAATGTTCAGTATGAAAAAATAGACATTCTTTTAGAGATTTATTATTAGTAATGACTTAATTTAGTAGTAACTTCATTTTTCCCTATTTAATACTTTACACTAGACCCTCTGTTTCAGTCTTCACTAACCATGTCGCAAATGCTTAAACAGACACAAGATAGCAATCGCTACTTCCTAGACAAAGTTTCCCAAAAGAATGAAGTTTTCTTATTTGTTTAATTTGTAGCCAGCCATATTTCATCTTGTCAAGCCTCCAGGCTGAGAAGACAACTTAAAATTACAATGCTTCACGGGGTAAGACACTTAACCTCACAGAATGTTCCTGCAATCAGGGTACCATAAATTGATTTGGATAAAAGCCTCAGCTAAATGACAAATTAACCATTAGCTTGAGAATTTCACAATGAAGCCCAGAGAGGTGCCCAACAGCACAGAGATAATAAGACTCAACTACACTACCATTTCAAAGTTTGGGGTGAGCATGATGATTTCTTTGAAAGAAATCTCTTTAATGCTCACCCAGGCTGCATTTATTTGATCAAAAATACTGTAAAAACAGTAATATTGTGAAATGTTGTGACAATTTAAATAACTGTTTTCTATTTTCATATATTTTAAAATGTAATTAATTCCTGTGATGGCAAAGCTGAATTTTCAGCATCGTTACTCCAGTCACAATCCTTCAGAAATCATTCTAATATGCTGGTTTGCTGCTCAAGAAACATTTCATATTATTATCAATGTTGAACACATTTGTGCTGCTTTGACTCTTTGATGAGTAGAAGGTTCAAAAGAGCAGCATATATAAATAGAAATCTTGCTTAATAAAAGTATTAATTCCTTTCACACACAAAAAAAACGTACTGAACCTAAACTTTAGAGCAGTAGTGCATGTTCGGAACAATGGCTGGTCTCTCCTTAAGAGAGATAACACAATGTCACACTGGTGTGTTTTCGCTGGTGACTCACTGCAGAGTGTAGGAAGAGCACAGGCTATTTCTGTTTAAAGAGTATTAGTGGGCGGAGGGGACCTTAAGGACTCCTGCTTCGCCCATACTCTTCGGCTGTCATGCCCCATCATCTGCCCGGACTGATGAGCCGTGAGGAGAGAAAGAAACTCTTGTTCACCCTCTTATTCAGTGGAAGGGGATATCCTTAAGCAACCCATAAGGTAATGGAGACAAACTGTACCAAGAATGTAGACAACGTTATACCAAGTTCAACTAAAACTTTAGTTAAGACAAATTAGCAAAAGTTGAACAAAGTCCTGAGGGGTTCTTTCAAGGATTTTGTTCTTATTTTTCAGATGTGTAACGGCTGACTGCATCAAAACGTATTTGTGTGAAATGCACAGGGCTGCCCAGCTGCTCAGTTACTGATAAGTGGATACTCATATAGCTAGCATCACATTCAACTTTAATGCCAGCAATTAATTATTAAAAAGAGCTTAGCTTGTGCCCACAAGTCAGATGGGAGCAGCAGAAATTACAGATAAAGAGTACAAAATGAATCAACAGCAATGGGATACGGAGATGTTTAATGGGCATGTTTTAGTGTCACGCAAGCAGAAACTTGTGAAACAGACTCAGTATACCTGGTCAAAAACAAGGCAATTTTAATTAGCAAAGTCATTAAAAACAACAAGATTAGATCAAAAGTACTTCAGTCCCATGCCAATATCAAAATGCCCATTGTATTTGAGTCCTTTATTTACTGGCGTGACAACCACATACTGTAACCGAACTCATACCCATACATTTTCAGGTCTCACAACCGCATTCTCGGAAAAACACGCACTGTGTGAACGGAACAGGACTGGACTAGTTGTCAGTCACGTCATACAGTGCGAGAGAGAGCCGCTCTGCTGCACAAACGCGTCTACCGTGTGTTGCATGTTTTCATGTGAGGTTTCAGTAACTTACAGACTTCAGTCGTGAGGCAGTCGTGGCCTAATGGTTAGAGAGTCGGATTTGTAACCCGAAGGTTGCGGGTTCGAGTCTCCGGTCTGGCAGGAATTGTCGTGGGGGGAGTGAATAATCAACGCTCTCTTCCACCCTCAATATCACGACTGATGTGAGACCCTTGATCAAGGCACCGAACCCCCAACTGCTCCCCAGGCGCCGCAGCAATATGGCTACCCACTGCTCTGGGTGTGTGTTCACTACTGTGTGTGCACTTGGATGGGTTAAATGCAGAGCACAAATTCAGAGTATGTGTCGCGTCACTTGTTTTTTTTTTCACTTTTTTTCTCCACCGGAGCCGCTCCAGTCAGTTTTGTGTCCTGTGCGCGACTCAAATGCTCCGCTCTCCACCCAAAATATAAAATCTGCTGTCGGTTAATGAAGGTTTGACAGATGAATTTGCGGCTCGATTGGACTCTTGTCGTGTCAGAAAGATATAAGTTGTTGTGTGAACGGGACATTTCGAGACTCACACCAGTAAATGCGGTTGTCAATCCCAAAAACTGACAGTGTGAATGTAGCCTAACAGACATTGACACTGTGTATTGTGTCAGTTAAATGAAGAAAAAAAACAGAAAACTCACTTATTGCTCTCTCAATTTTCTCAATTTCTTTCTTTCTGATTGTTTACTTGATTAATTACTTTTTTTTAAATTTTAATAATTTTTTTAACAATGAATTGCTTGAAAAGCAATGTTTACTTAAGAAATGAAGGATTAAAGGACTTTTAATTAAGTTGGTTAATATTTATAAATAAAAATAAATAATGAATTAATATTAAAGGGGACCTATTATGCAAAATTCACTTTTGCAAGGTGTTTGGACATAAATGTGTGTTGGCAATGCTAAAGCTACCATTGTCTGTCTGTTTTCACGTGATGCTGCCTTCACGTGCTACCAGAATGATCGTGAATAGGAATTTGGTAGTTAAAAATTGCATATGAAACAATGTGAAATCAACCGCTTGAATTTGTCTAGCTCATAATCATATTCGGGACTTATAAAGTTTGTGTTAGCATGCGATGGCACCATGATACCAGCTATGTTGTTATTTTTATAGTGCCGTGCTCCCCGTCTGTGCAATTCATAAATAATCTGGCAGGGTGCAGAATTCGGCACGACACCGTTTCGAAAATATATGGAACATATAGCACGCTACTAACAGTTTCTGACATTTTCAGCGCGTGAGAGAGTGTTTTGTTATTGCTGGCATGATGCCGGTGCGCGAGCTCTAGAAACTCCACCCTCTTCTGAAAGGGGAGGCGGGAGCACCAGCTCGTTTTCATTTAAAGGGACAAACACAAAAAAATAGCGCGTTTTGGCTCATACCCTAAAAATGGCAATTTCAACAAGCTATAAAAAATTATCTGTAGGGTATTTTGAGCTAAAACTTTACATACACACTCTGGGGACATCAGAGACTTATTTTACATCTTGTAAAAAGGGGCATAATAGGTCACCTTTAAA
>NW_015626069.1:1199728-1200447 GCF_001515625.1 Sinocyclocheilus rhinocerous
GGGTGCACGAACCAGTGTTGCAGTTTTTTTACAGACTTTTTTGTAAGACAAAGCGCATAGCAACTAGCGACAATTTGGATAAACCTTTTAGCTTTCATTCAGTAGAATAATATCACTGGTTTCACCCCGTGAGCGTGAGGTTTTTCTCGACCGGCAGAGTTAGCAGCACATTCAACTGACCGAACCACAACAGACTTGTGAATGAATGAGTACAAAACAGAGTTTCCAAAAGCCTATCGCTGTTGACTGTCTAGGGCATATGAACATGAATGGAGTTCGTCTGTAAATATGCACATAGGCTATTTTGTTACACAGACGGACGTTTGTGCTGCATGATATATAAAATAAAGTAATATAATTCACTGCTGTATAACAGTTTATTGCAGTTATAATTCAAGATTTTAGCAATTCAGTTGAAGCGACTTTAGGTTACATTGAAGTAATTGAAGTACAACAGAAAATATGTACATGAGAACTGCTTTATTGGGCATTTAGTTGTATAAAAATGCAGTAAATGCAGTACAAAAAAATGGTGCTATATAGCACTAAAAGCGGTTCTTTGGCTTGTAATCATAGAGGAACCACTTTTAGTGCTATTTAGTACCTATTTTTACAGGTGCTATATAGCACATTTGTCAAATGGTGCCATGTAGAACCATAAGAGGTGCCATATAGCACTTTTTCTCAACAATGGTGCACCAATCATAACTCATCCATGG
>NW_015626069.1:1203235-1211921 GCF_001515625.1 Sinocyclocheilus rhinocerous
TGTGTAATTCATAAATAATCTGGCAGGGTGCAGAATTCGGCACGACACCGGTTCGAACATATATGGCTGAACACCGCTACTAGCAGTTTGTGACATTTTCAGTGCGTGAGAGAGTGTTTTGTTATTGCTGGCATGATGCCGGTGCGCGAGCTCTAGAAACTCCACCCTCTTCTGAAAGGGGAGGCGGGAGCACCAGCTCGTTTTCATTTAAAGGGACAAACACAAAAAACAGCGCGTTTTGGCTCATACCCTAAAAATGGCAATTTCAACAAGCTATAAAAAATTATCTGTAGGGTATTTTGAGCTAAAACTTCACATACACACTCTGGGGACATCAGAGACTTATTTTACATCTTGTAAAAAAGGGCATAAAAGGTCACCTTTAATGGTTTTTATAGAGCAGCACTTCTCAAAGTCTGGACCCGCCTCCACTTCGTATTTCAAGTGCACACGTATCACTCAGACCTCCGTGGCACACACACACACAGGGGTGCACGAACCAGTGTTGCAGTTTTTTTACAGACTTTTTTGTAAGACAAAGCGCATAGCAACTAGCGACAATTTGGATAAACCTTTTAGCTTTCATTCAGTAGAATAATATCACTGGTTTCACCCCGTGAGCGCGAGGTTTTTCTCGACCGGCAGAGTTAGCAGCACATTCAACTGACCGAACCACAACAGACTTGTGAATGAATGAGTACAAAACAGAGTTTCCAAAAGCCTATCGCTGTTGACTGTCTAGGGCATATGAACATGAATGGAGTTCGTCTGTAAATATGCACATAGGCTATTTTGTTACACAGACGGACGTTTGTGCTGCATGATATATAAAATAAAGTAATATAATTCACTGCTGTATAACAGCGTATTGCAGTTATAATTCAAGATTTTAGAAATTCAGTTGAAGTAACTTTAGGTTACATTGAAGTACTATTTCAGAAACAGAAAATATGTAAATGAGAACTGCTTTATTGGGCATTTAGTTGTATAAAAATGCAGTACTGTACACTAAAAAAAATGGTGCTATATAGCACTAAAAGCGGTTCTTTGGCTTGTAATCATAGAGGAACCACTTTTAGTGCTATTTAGTACCTATTTTTACAGGTGCTATATAGCACATTTGTCAAATGGTGCCATGTAGAACCATAAGAGGTGCCATATAGCACTTTGTCTCCAAAGAACCGCTGAAGAACCTTTCTTTTTTTTAGAGTGTATGTAACAGTTCAGAGAGTGAACGCAAGTACGACGATGACGTAATGAATATGATAATTAGCATATATAAAGTTGAATTGTTATATAAAGTTATAAGCATGTTTATTAAAAACAAGTTTTGTAATAAAAATTATTTCTGACCTTTTCACGTTGATGAGAATTCAGATTCGGACCTTTGAATGTAAACTTTGAGAACCCCTGATATAGAGTATTAGTATTCTGAATGAAAATAGTTAAATTAGCAAAATTTTGACAATCCTAAATGAAACGCATAAAAAAGGTACCACGGTACTGTCATGTTTTCATCATGGTACCATGGACTTACCATGGTGTTCTTCGTCAATCTAGGAGTACCACATAAATACCATGGTATATGAATATAATCATCTATCTGTACCATTTGATATTGATACCATGGCACCATCCAAGGAAAGGATAAGGTTTTATTGCTAATGTATGATAAAACAACAAGCCACATAAAAAAAATAAAATTAAAAAAAAACTACCTTTAACCAAACAAAATGCAATTATTGTGGTCTTACAGCTTTTCTACAAACAATGAGCCCTTTATTCTTTTTGTCTTTGCTTTATTGCTGCTATAAACACTCTGTAAAAGTGCTCATTCAAAAGCTGATGTGCACATTGTTACAATACCGCCATCATCCAAACTCTCAATATACCACATCCATATGTGTCTGAGTAGATCTGTGGAATGAAATACGCCGTGTCTTTAAATTCATGAGGGGTTGTGGGTTTGTTTTATTATGTGAGAGGGTGTGTCTTGGCTATAGATTCCACCTTCTCCCTGGCATACTGTTACCTAAGATGTATGCCTGCTTTTAATGTGGCCTGAATTTTAAAAATGACTCCAGAGCCATAATAGAAAAAAGGAAAGCTGATCTCTTTACAGCGTGTGTGTGGTCTCAAAGGTATGTCAATAAATAGAGGAAAGCTTTAAAGGAATATATCTACATCTCAGCAAAACATACCTTCAAAATAAGCTGGAATCATTTCAAACATGAAGGTATACTGTAAATTCATATAAATGAGAATAAACAGGGTGACCTTGATTTGCCAAGTTGAACGTGTTCCTGGATCAACATCTTTTGTTAGTCCTGGACCAGCGTTCTTGTCAGACAAACAGTCCTAAATTAGGTAGATATGAATGTTGTTCAAGCCCCAAACCAAACCCTAAAATCTGATCAGGTTAATAGGAATGTTCATAAAAAGTTTGCATAAAGATTCGCAATTTCGCATTAGAAGATGTTGGACCTGGAACATGGCAAAACCATGATCAACCAACTTCAACTACATTACACTAGGGTTAGCCTACTTTGAGGATTGCCTGCTAAGAGTGGAAATCAATACGACCTAGTTCTGTCTAATTCGTTATCACCCAGAGTGTCTAGATGAAGACAACACCAAATTGCAATTATCACCTCATTTTTTTACAATCACATCTTTGGAAAAACACAGCATACGTCTATTTCAAGTTCATCCCTGGTGAACAAGGTGTCTGTCTAAAGCTCTAAGGCAGTTCTGTTGCTTGATGACAGAAAGGCAGTATCTTAGGAAAGGCCCCCAATAATCAATCAGATTTTCATTTCAATCCAATGTTTTTAATCAGCTATTCATTTAGGAAATCAATTAAGATAGGCCTGAACTGGAAATGTAATATTGATATGATGTCAGTGCTGAATGAGACAGGTGGTACTAAAATTTGATGGAGTAAAGAAAAGAGTATTCATTGCACGTCACAGTTCTGAAACCATATGATTGACGAAGGCAAAGAAGTCTTCTTAAAGTGAACATGCTAGGGCAGGCCTTGATTTTATCTATCTGGAATTGAATTGAATTGTGAAAAGTAGATGTTCCATCCCAGAATGGAGACCAGAAATGTGCATAAAAAAGCAAATAAGTTTAAATTTTCATGTCATATTGGCTTTGAATTCAAGTTAGCAAACATAAATTAAGTTGCACTGAAGGATCTATAGAAATCAGTTCCCTAAAATGGGCAATTATGAGAAGTGTAAAATAAGAAACAAAGTCATATTGTGAAATATAAAGGCACAATTACATTAAAGTTACAATTTTGTGATATAAAGTCATTGTGAGATATAAAATTGCAATTATGAGATATAGTCATAATTATGAGAAATAAAGGTGCAACTGTGAGATTTTATGTTTATTAGGTTTGTGTTTTTATTACTTTTTTACTCTGAGAAGGAAACATGTTTCCAATAAGGATCAACAAATTTTAAAATTGACAGTGATGCAAAAAGTTTATATTCCTTCATTGAGAAACCAGACTAACCTCAGAAAACAGTATAAGTTGTGGGTAGACCACAGGCAGTCCATGTAGCCCTCCAATGTCAACACATCCCTCATTACACATAGCCAAGTGTGTATCCATGTCTAGCCATGGAGTGGTTGACTTATAGCCCTGTTTCCCCTCCTAACACGAAGTGAGACACCCATTGGCCACACATAAACATTCTCGTTCATCCAGTGAGAGTGATGAAACATAAGCCTCATTGAGGAATGTAGTGACCACACCAGTGTTTGCACAGTGAAATGTGCCTTACCACACACACACACACACAGAGGGGGCTGAAATATGGACGTTCAACGTATAGCAAGTCTTGTAATAAACAGGTAAATACAGAACATTACAGAATTCACAATATTCGAGTTGATCGAAATGACCTAGCTGTACAACTCATTAGTTCTTTCCCCGCCATTAATGGAATTTTCCAGCTTTCCATGTTTTACGGTAGGAGGTGCCATTATGCATCTTCTGAAAGGATATTAAATGTCTGGATCAAAACACGGCGAAGAAGAAGCAGAAACAAGCGATCGCGTATGTAAGCAGATGCATATGTAAAATAATGTGACTATCAAGCATTAAACAGCATATAAATCAAAACTGCCTAATGTTACCAAATGAAATGTCGATCCAGGAAGTGGTATAGGACTGTGCAAGCTTTGGATGTGTTGATGAAAGTTATCTAATTCCATCTATGTTTTGATCATCGTTTTGAATCTGATCTAGATGTAGTCTTTTATAAACATGGTTTTATCAGCTTTTTGTTCAAAATATTGCTTTTTTTTTTCATTAAACTTACCCACATTCAAGTGTTGACAAAAAAAAGATAGCATGAAGCTAGAATAAAACAGGTTTTTTTTTTTGTTTAAAAGCAGAGGCTCTGTTCTTTGTTTTGGCATATTGCATGTTCAGATATTCATACAACAAAATATTCTACAGGCCATGAAAATGATCAAAAATGCAGGTTAATAGCATAACAGTTTAGAAAAACATGAGGGTGATGAATATTCATTTTTTAAACTTTTCAACTGAAGAGTAACTGACCTGCATAATGAACTGGGTTTGAGTAAAAACGGTGTCTGCTGTCACTTTAACGTGGCCACTTGTCACCAGTTGTAGTTTCTGCCACCCTGAGAGGCCATAAAGATATAAAAGTAGCCTCCTGGACCAACCAGATCTCAATAAATATGTGTGTCCTGTGACCATTTCCAGATCGTCATGGAGTCAGTCTGCTCAGGGGAAAACACCTTTGCACTTCCCTCAGTGAAGCATGAGAGATGGGAAAAGCCAACCATCAACGTCTTGACAAAATAAAGTCAACATAAAAACAAAACTGCCCCAAAGTACTTTTCTTAACATACATTCCTGGTCTTATTTTGAATGTTTCAGTGGTGCACTTTATCCCAAAGAAAAAAATATGTAATAATATTTTTAGACTTTAATGGTTAGCTGTCACTTTTACAGTTGTTTGGTGAATTTTTCATTTCAGTAGGAATCCACACAATTGGAAATTTGATTTAAATTTCTCCACACAGATTTTGCAACGGGACCAATGTGGTCACGTGGATTCATCGCATTGACCAACAGAAAGCTCTTTGGTTTGAAAGTGATTTTTGTGTGAGCATGTGCCTCATACATTTCTACACTAGCGACATTAGATTTTTTTGGCCACAAAATTTCGCCTAAATTTTGCTAACATGACTGCACATTAAGGGTGGATGATATATCAAAATCTCTAATGATGACACTTTTTTACCATCATCATCACGATATATATGATTAAACTGCCAAGCCCCACTGCACATTCAGCTGCTGGTAGATGCAATAACTACACCATAATGTGGCAAAAAAAATATTTTTCCATTGACAGTTCATTGACCATTATATAGAAGAGTAGATTCACCACCTTGCTGAAAAGACCATGTCTTCTTGATGCTTTTCTATGTAGACGGCCTTGCTAGCTACCCAAGCCTGGTTGGGAAAATAACAGCCCATTCAAGGCACAGCTCAGGTGATTGGCTCAAAAAGAAACAAATGAATCCAGAACTGTGTGACTATGCAGCAAAGATGGCAGCACCCAGATCATAGCCTATATTTCACAGGCTGCATGTGCCAGACGAGCACAGAAGTATAGAAATGAATGCATACCTCTTTCCAGGTAGACCTTCTCGAATACTACAAAGTGTAAGTAACATTCAGGAAGATCAGTCAGAGTGTAATGAGAAGAAAGCTGCGATGGCTAACTCTAGCATCATTAACATAGCTTTATCAGGATTTATCTGGCCAACCGAATGATGTGAGGCATGAATCCCTTCAGCTCAACGTTGACGTGATTGATGGAAGTAATTACCACAAGGAGTTGCATTTAGATCTTCCTAATGGAGGGAGAGTTGAGGGATACACCATCTGAGAGAATCAAAAGGATAAGCACTCTCCTCCTTACGGTCATGCCAAAATGTTCGCTTCTCTAGCTTGTTTTTTTCACTGCCTTTTATATCAGCTATGCACAAAAACAAACTTTTATTTGTGAGCTCTGGCAACAGTCAACATGCCAGAGACATTTACAATGCACCATCTAATTTCAAAGACATTCGCAGTGCATTCCCCTTTTTGACCAGGTGACATATCTGTGCTTTTAACCACTTTAAAAAGTCAACATGCATGACAGGCCATGATTAAGGGTGCTGCACTAATACGGTCTTCTAAAAAGCTACTTATGATAGCTCTGATCTAATTTCTGTCTGAACGCTCCAAAAACTTTCTATTGAAATAATGAACTCCTTTTTGTAGTTTAGAAAGCTTCTTTTAACATTTTAGAGAAATCTAGCAGAATGGTCCACTGAGCCCTTTTTACTGGTGTCTTTTCAGGCTTTTCAGGCCTATGTATTTAAATGGCGGTTTTACCAAGGCCTGTCTGGAATTTCAGTGCCCCCGCAGATAGCGGAAAGGTAAATGCTTACACAAAAGACTCTAGCACATGGTGCTGGTATCAGGTGATTTATATAAGCCGAGCTCTGAGATCATGAGCCTCCTGGAGGAACAAAGAGCTCAACAGGTGAGAGAATCACCAGTTTGAGAGCAGAGCAAGGAGGTCTAGAATAACTGGATAAAGCCAACCATTAGCATTCCCATTAATCTAAATGGCAGTTGCTGAGCTAGTGCAGGTCACCCAGAAGTATGCTTTTGCAGTCAAATGGTGTACAAAATCTACCAGCAGGAGCTAATGAGGCCATGCTAACCAGACAAACCTTGACCCTTTAATGCAGAGGAGGACACTGTCTATTGGGCTAAGCAAAGGACAAATGAGTGAATCTCAGAGACAAAGAATTTGATTGTTGTGACATTATTTTCATGCAAATTTAGCACATTTCCTTCCATATTCTCATTACTGCAAACTTAATGAAAAATCATATTTTTCAATAATGCAATACAGAAAAACATCTGTTCCATCCAAACAACTATTTTGTAACAGAAATTAAATTCAGTGCTACAAATACTACAATGACATGTACATAAACCTTAACAAATGTTAAATGTTTTTTCTTATATTTATTTTATTATAGTATGACACTTACAACTAAAGAATTGAGGGGGAAATAACTGCTTGAATTAATTGAAATAATTGTCATGCAAATAGAGTCAAAATGCAAAAATAGTCCAAACAACAGGAATATATATGTTGGGGGGGGGGGGGAAATATGACCTAGGCATTCCTTTACTGTTTCCCCCAGTTCAGGTGATGGATGTCACAGGTCAGGTTATGGGTGACTGAAAAACATAACATTTGGGCTCCTCCAGGCTGAAACCTTAGAAATATCCCAAACTGATCATGTGAAATTCTTGAGGTCATTAAAATCTCTGTCCAAAGTGAGAGAGGCCATTTACGGAGACTCAGCTCTGCTCATTCAGCTGCGAGAAAAGTAACTGCACTGTTTTGTTATAAAATCATTATACAGAGGTACCGCATCAATACCATTGCTTATGTCGATTTGTCGTTGTCTAGAGAGATTGAGTACTTGCTCTAGTTTCACTGTTGTCTCAAGAGAATACAAGCCACTGTACAGTACAGAAGAATAATGAGCCTTTTGTAATTACTGTTAAGGTAAGTGGGTATTTTGTCACGAGCCCCTCACATTCCATAAGCACAGCAACTTGAGCCAGCACTGTCCCTGTGCCATTGAACATGGTGGAAGATACAAATGAATGCCCAACCTCACAGAGAGATTCATTATCTCCATGTGTTGTTTGGTGTTATTTAGACTGAAGAGCGATACATTGTTAGCATGGCAATTCAGCAACCCAGATAGAATAGAAAAACAACAGGAAACACTAAACGTAGCTGACCTGTTCTTCAAACTGACAGTTTCTTTGTCCGAGAGTATTACCCGTGAGCCCTAAGATCAGTGGTGACAGAGAGACAGCGGGGGACCGAGGGAGTCCACCTCTTTCCCAGAATTTTCCCTGAACCTAGCGTGAGCTTAGGGAAGAAGAATGCCATCAAACTTATGCTGTGATTAAAATCTCTTCCTGTTCAATGACAGGTCCCGTAGCCATGTAACGTAAATACAGCCTGGAGCAGAGCCAAGCTATCACTGATGCAGAAACTCAAACTGAGGGGTATGCTGCACCCCCGATCAGACGGGCAACTTCTGAGAGCCGCCTCTGAAAGGTTATGCCCACAGGCTATGAATTACCAAATGCTGTGAAAACCAGATGAAACTCAGAATGATCATGAAAAGAACAGAGTCATAGAGTCAACAAAGAGCGATCAACTGGAAAACTTTCCAACATAAGATCTGATGTGCTCTTAACTAAAACAAGTAAATTATCTTAATTTTTAAGAGGTCAGAATTTTTGGGCAGTCCCAAAGAGTATTGGGACACTTTAGACACAGTGGGGTTTTTGTCTATACAAGGAAAAGTCAATGGGGGCAGGGCTCCAGACTAACATTTGAGAGCAGTGGCACCAGCGCCACTAAGTTCTACAGATGGTGGCGCCAGGAGCAGATTTGGTAGCACTGGGGGTGGTGTGTGGGAGTATTAAAATATAGATAATTTAATCATAAAATTACTATTGTTTTGCAAGTGCAGTTACTAATAATAGTTAATGTTCATTTCTTGTTTTTCTTTTGTTTATTGTTTATACAGA
>NW_015626069.1:1213193-1235618 GCF_001515625.1 Sinocyclocheilus rhinocerous
ACTAAGCTTGAGTTAAGATGCATACAAAATTTACTTTTTTTATCGACAGTAACAGGTGCAAAATTTAATTTTTATATAGAAAATTTATATAGGCTATTCCACTCTTATTAAATGTACCATTATTCTTCTAGTATATTGAACTGACCAACTTCAGTGATTATGTGTGATTTAGTAGCAAGTTGAAGAAAAGTTTGCTTTTCAAGGCACTTTGTGACTTTTCTTACTTCATACACAAAAAAAGTGTAAAATTCTGACAAAATCTGATTTCTTGATCATTTGATATTTTATAAGAGTGATTTTATCATTTCAAAATATAGAGAAAAAGTAGAAATGAAAGACTAATAAGCCAGTAAGTGCTCCTCTGCTGCTGTCTACTGGTTATAATTGTGATTTGATGTATTTTTATTTTATTTTACATAAGTGTTTGTTTACCACAAAGTATATTTTGGTCATCCCATTAAAAATAACATTCAAACTGGATCATTTTAGGGCTTTACAGTGCTGGAAATAGTTGTGTGAAATGCTTGAAAGCCACTGAAAAGTGCTTGAATTTCTCTCTCAAAAGGTTGTACAAAACCTGAAATGAATGATGTAATGCATTTGACTATTTCTAACACAACACCATGGTTACAGTTAGCGTTACTGCTTCTGGTTTCCTGACACATGTCAATGCTGTTTATAACAGAGAATTCTGTGCAGAATTTGAATGCTTCTCACTAGATCTCGCAGCAACCTTATCATTGTGCGGCGAATTCAAATGCTTCTCACTGGATCTCGCAGCACTGTTGCATCTGTGCAGTAACAGTGTCGCGAAATCAACTTTGGCTCCCGAGTAAAGCTGTTCTGAGCTCGGGCAAGTTTGTTTGCGTCGTGGTCCGAGCTGATAAACGGTCCGCGCTGCGCAGCTGAAACGTAGCGCGGTTTAATTTCGCTTTCGTTTAGTTTGCCGTTTGATGTTTCTCAAATGCAACAGAAATGGCAGCGCTTACGAGTTGGACAATGTGGTGGTCGCGCCAGTGCGACCGCTCATAAAAATTAGTCGCACCGGCAGAAAAAAATGGTCATTTGGTCGCAGTCTGGAGCCCTGAGGTTCAATGTCTTTCATAATATGAACAAAACCTGGATTAACTACACCTTTATCTATGAACATGGTCCAAATACTTACACAGTTGTATCATTTAAAACAGTTGTTCTGGGTCATCCTTTTTGACTTGAGACTTGGAGTGACAATATATTAAATTAATTAACCACAATTATTTTGGGCTTCCTCAAGTTTTAAGAACTATATGCTCTTTAATAAAATAATAGTTAAATGACAAAACTTTTTAACAGATACTTGGAGTGACAATATATTAAATTAATTAACCACAATTATTTTGGGCTTCCTCAAGTTTTAAGAACTATATGCTCTTTAATAAAATAATAGTTAAATGACAAAACTTTTTAACAGATACTTGGAGTGACAATATATTAAATTAATTAACCACAATTATTTTGGTTAATTAATTTTTTTAAATTACAAATGACTTGCTTCTTGCGTCAGACCAAGGCTGCAGACAGTCACCACTGATAAGCTACCACTAAATATTGTAGAAACTTAATTTGCTGTAAAGTTGCTTTGCAACGATTTGTATCGTGAAAAGCGCTATACAAATATACTTGAATTGAATTGAATTTATAATAAATATTTTTAGATTTTGTAGATCTTATTTTTTAGATCTTGATTTTATGCGTTTTATAATTAGAATGAATGAATGAATGAATGAATGAATTAGGTTTGATAGCTTTTAATACAACATCATTTAAATAATTTAGTCATCCTATGGCCCCTTATAAGTTTGCTGAGGCCCCCTGGTAGACAATTACTGATTTAAAACCTTTAACAAAATGTTTTGTAAAATGTTTTGCATTAGAGGACAGTCGCCTAATGGTTAGAGAGTCGGACTTGTAACCCGAAGGTTGCGGGTTCGAGTCTCAGGTGCGGCAGGAATTGTCGATGGGGGGAGTGAATAACCAGCGCTCTTCCACGCTCAATACTACGACTGATGTGAGACCCTTGGCCACACGTCACTTCACTTTCACACTTTCAAATACCACTTGGTTTGATATTTTCAAATGCAGTGACAGTCATACATTTTTACAGTGCATCTTTTCTGAATATTTTTTTGGGGCCACTGTACCTTGTAACACAAGTAAATAAAATAAAAATGCACAGTCACTTATATTTGCCATGGTATGAACGGTATGTTAGAACAATTACAGCTACAGAAGATTCTGGATGGGGGTTGTTGTTCACAATACGGCTCTTATCAGTTCTGGCTTCCTTTTTTTACACCTCCATTGGTTAAACAAACACATGGAACACAAAGGACTACATACAGCCAAGTAAACACAGAGAACATGCCTTCACACATACATAAGTTTACGCATACTGAACCTGAAGCTTGCTTTGTTCTGGCACTGAAGGGTATTTGGCCATGTAATCCTAAGCAGTTTACACTGAGCACACATTCATCCATCTTTCTTGTCACCTTCTCTACAGGAGGCACCAGGTTTAACCTTTCTACGCTTAGTTGATCTATCATCCTAACAGTGCTCATTGTGATGCTATTTCCTCCAACAGAAGTTCTGTTGTGATTACAAGTAACTCAGTGTCTCAGTTTTTATGTTTTCCATGCAGGGAACATATGATATGTTTTTACAGTACAGCTTTGTAGCCCTGACAAAAATGCTTTTCTATGACATAAGGAATAGTGTTGGCTTTGCATATGGAATGTAACTTTGGCTCAATTGTGTACTTAACTGAATATGCAAAAAAAATCTCTCACTTCCACCACCTTTCAGGGGTTCACAAAATTGCATGGCACAGAGCTTACAAAAGCACGAGGGCTCAATCTAACGAACTAAAGCAGAGAAAATATTTTCAGCCAATTATTGCTTAAATCTATTCTGGAAAACAGCCCTTAGTCCTGCAGAATAAGAACACGGCTAGCACAAATATGTAATAACAAGCCTTCTTGTCACAGGAGTTTAAAAGCATTCTGATCAGATCAAAGACTTTATAATTTCATAAATCCTGTCCTGGCTTTGGCTCAAAATCCAAGACCACTGCACATACAGTGAAACTGAAAATATTATGAAACTATTAAGATTATTCTATGTGGTTTTTATTTGGCTCAATTGCAGTTATAAAGTCAGTGAGTTCAAAAAGTGTGAGCCTAAACAGAAAAGTAAAAACATTCTTAAAACATGTTTAAGGTAAAAACATTTATTACATTATTATTTAATAAATATCATTACATTTTTGGAGTGTCACATCACAATTTTTCTACATTGTTCTGGATTTTGTTCACCCCACATGACTTTATTTTGCCAGACATTTTTTAAGGAATAATGTATTAATGATAAATTAATAAAAAGGAATTAAAAATAAAATATGGCAAACTACTTTACTGTATTCTTGTAATCTTTTTTCTTCATTATGATATCATCACTCTGACATTGTTGATTTAATACCCATCAAAAATGTAATTTTATTAAAATAACTTAATTCAGAAACTAAAATTATGCCCATCGTTGAAGATGTGTTTGTGTGCCTGAATAGCATTTTAATGTTATTAATACAATGTTATTTAATGCCTCTGGCTTGCTTAGTTGGGGACACTTCATTTCCAGCGATATTGTTGACTTGATTGCAAATGATTGCAAAGATACTATTTAAACTGAACTGAGCTGAATGAAGACATCACTGAATTCAATGATGAACTGTCTTTAACTGGAAAATTAGTGTTTACTATTGTCATTTTGCATTATTGACACACTATTTTCCTAATTAATGCTGTTCAGTTGCTTTGACACAATCTGTATTGTTAAAAGCGCTATATAAATAAAGGTGACTTGACTTGACTTGACTTAATGTATTTCTAAATAAATCAATATATCCAGACCAAAAAATGACATTGACCATCATTGACAATTATTATGGCAATATAGAATCTGCAGCTTAATAAAAAGAGAGGAAGCTTCTCAGCAATTGTCAAGATCTCAAATATGACGCGGCCTGAGTGGGCCAACAGGCAAAAACGCAGACAGACTGATCTTGGCCTGAGAGGATAACAGCAGTAATTACACAGTTGTGAAAGTAAGACTGATAACAGAGAGGATAACCGGGGGAGATCAGGCCTCTGTGTGTGTGCCCGTGTGTGAGGATGCTCAATATCACAATTGTGAAAATGAGTCACTATTAAATAGGCTAAGCTTTGAAAACCCTTTCTCGCCAACATGAAGCTTTCATTTCCACCCCATTGTCATACTCAGCCCCCCAGAGAGGACACACAGGATCTGACCTCTGCACTCAACCTCCTGGCCTTCACAGTCTTATAGCCTCAGATATTAATGGCACTTTCACGTTCAAAAATCATGGAACACAATTAATGTTGGCTATTCTGCAGTTTTTGATTCAGCTCAATTCCTCATAGAACAAATCAAACAACCACCTCATTTTTGGAAACAATTTCAAAGTGAACCCCAACTGTGCAACTATACCAGACTTGTGCATACAGGGAATTTGGCAGCTGCTGGCAAGACAACATCTTATACATTTGTATCTGATCATTATTATTTACAGAAAAAGCATTAGGTTCTTGACAAAACTGTTGTTGGGGAAAGGGCTCTGACCAAGGCCACTTTAACAATCTATTGTCCAGAATCTGTAAAGCACTGAAAGAAGTCCACTGAATGGGCGATTAGCATGTCTTCTAACACTGACCTTTTAGCCTCATTACCATCAGCCGTCCTAGTGAGCACCACTAACTAGCAAACTTTCAAAAAGACTCTCAAAAGACATTTCAGCAATCATCTCCCATCACAACACTAAACTAACTAGCAATTCAATTAGAATGGCACATCCATTCTCCAAACCACTCATCTCCCCTAAGGTTGTGCGGTAGAACGGCGAAATAAAAAGAAATTTGAAAAGGCTTGTCTAACCAAATGCATTGGAAGGGTTTTAAACGTATAACAGTTATGCATGTGAAAATCAAATGGAAACAGATTTCTCACAGATGCTTCAGAACAGCACGCATGGTATGTGAAGTTATGTCACCATCACCTAGGTGAATCCTGCTATTTAATGAGGAATGGATATCAGCAGCTGTGAGCTGTGAATAACTATAGACTGCAAGTTACGATTAGACTATAGCAGCAACTACAGTGTTTAAGAGCACTGGAATGTTTCACTGCTGCTTCTATCAATCCAGCATTTTCAAAAAAAGAGCCTGTTTTTGTTCTCTGTAGTATAGCTCCGAAGTGCGTTTCCAACACAATCTAATTAGAAAACATAACTATTTTACGAGGTGGCAATATGATTGATATGGAAAAGTATGTTTCTTTGGAAAAAACATAAGCATGATGGTCTACCCCTGAACCTAACCAGCAATGGGGAATAAGCAGATTGTATGAAAATGCATGAATTAGATTATTAATTTATACAAATTAGCCACCTATTCGCCAAAATGTTAAATAGTTGTGCCATAAGAGTGTGTTGTCGTTGCCCATATGATGTAACTCACTGATTAACTACCGTAGAATAATGTATAACTGGAGAAATTAACTAGCTAGCCACAACTGAAACTGTTGTTACGTTGTCGCACATCCGTTGTTCAAACCACAATATGTAACTGCCGTTAATGACGTCACGCAGGTGGTGTAGTAATAACTTCAGATCATTAATCAGATCAACTTCATGTTAGATTATTGCTCCAAATAATAAACATGGCATCTAAGGACTACTACTATTGTGTTCTCTTTTTTTTGCTTTATTTACGCGTTTCAATATCGGGTTTTCTCTTACGTCATATCACACTAGCAAGAAACTTCTAACCACAGGTCAAAGACGGTAGTTCCAATCACACAACTTTGCAATGCTGTTTGCGAATGTTTGTTGGAACTATGGTTTCAGGAAACACAGAATTGTTGAGTTACATGCCTACGACCAACTCACAGCCATGCAATACTCATCACCACACAACTCTTGCTTGTGTATGAAATTGCTTAATTTCACCTGCAGGTAGAAAATCAATTAGAAGTAAATAAGGTACAAAATTCCAGCCAAAGGAAATAATAATCAGCCTGAACTAATGAGAAAATTATTATTTTATGAGGTGACAGTATAATATTAAATAGTATGATGTGGTTCATTCACAATTTTTAGAAGAAAAAAAAAGCATGAAGGTCCACCCCTAAACCGAACAATCAGTATGGTGTAAGCAGATTGTGAGGAAAATGTACGAATGAAACTGTGCACATTCTTACAAATTAGCCAGCAATTTGCCAAAATGTATACGTATATGTATATATATATATATATATATGTGTGTGTGTGTGTGTGTGTGTGTATTGCCATGACATTGTGTTATAATCACCATAATCATGATGTATTTTTATCATAATAAATTACTCTCAAATTTAGTAAAATCCTTACCGTTTTTGACAGTGTAATAATGGAGAACTTTGCACATTCTCTCAAATAACCTGAAAAAGTTTCAGTTCTTATTCAGCATATGATCCTGTAGAACGCAAACAAACTTCCCTGACATTAAATTACCATGGCAACAACAGTTTCCTGCAAAATACCATAATTATTAAAAAGATTACTAATTAAACTGAAGCAACTCGATTTGTGCCACCACTGCCACCTAAATAAAAGAAATGTACCAAAATGACAGACATATACAGAATCTTCTTACACTGCGTAAACTTCAAAACAGTTCCCATATTGATTTCCTATACTGTAGCAACTATGGCATTTTGGCGGAAACTCTGGTTACCATGGTGAAGTGTTGTAGTTGAGGATTCAAACAGTGTTCTAGTTAACCTTTACACATGATACGGCAAAGTTGTTTGCATTTTCAAATCCCGCATTCGTCCATTAATCGTCGGTGTGGGTTTTAAAGGATTAATGACCCCGCCGAGGAGTTTCTTTGATCCGGACTCACCTGAGACACGAGCGGGATGAGTGTTTGCTCCACCGAGCGAGTTTGGATCTCCAGCCCGCAATCAAAGTTCCCACCGCCGCACGGAGACGAAGCCATTCCCGCCGATCCGACCCCCACGAGTGCTCACGACAACACTGAGTTTGCTGGGAGTCTCTCGATGCAGCGAGCGCGTTTGGATTAGTTTAAAAGCACGCGATGCGAGCGATCCCTCCGTGTCTTCTCCACTATAATCCACGCGCGCTCGCTTCTGAGTGAAGGACTGTTCATGTGTTTCACGCAATATATACCAAACTACAACCACAGGACTGACTGCTGCAGCCACCGGCGAGTCGGTATCCGAGAGCGAGAGAGAGAGAGAGAGAGAGAGATCAGAAGCAGACTGCGCGCAAGCAGCACAATATGTCTTTGCTTTCCACAATATGAGGGACAGAGTGTCTCTGTCTCACTAAGCTTTTCATTTTGACTTTCTGTTCATAACTGTTTTTGCTCTTTTCACTTTTACCTTCACATTTTTGTTTCTTTTTCATTTATTCATGTTATTAGGCATTATCTTGCAGCTCTTAGAACACATCTGTTCACGTTAGTCGTATAGTGTACTCAAAAGTGGACAAAATTATAATAATATTAAAATTATTCCAAAACTTAAATGTGTTGTTTTGTTTTACTTCCTAAAAAGTAAATGTATTAACCAAAAAAATAATGATTGTAATCTTTTGACAACTCCTTGTACTATTTTATTGTAGTATTTTTACATTATTATTATTTACTACATTGTATTTATATTATATTATATTATTATAATATAATATAAAAAAATCAATTTGAACAAAAAACATTGTAAAAAGTTTCAAAGTTAAAATGAATGAATAAATAAATAAATAAATCTTTCCAAATACTATACCTGGAATCTGTTAAAAATACACCCAAAAAAGTTATGACATGGGCATTTCCAAATTTTTGTCCAATAAAATCCAATGACTTTTACCCAACCTGGCAACATTTAAAAACTTTCAGCACAATTTAAAAGACAAAAACAAACAAAAAACAGTTTGGTAATCTAAATGTACAGCTATTTGTCAGCCCAATACAGCACATTAAACTGAAATTATGAGAGCAGTTTAAACTGAGGGTTGGGTTGAAGGGTTTCGCTGCCTTGCAAAAGTTTTTTGTAACACGAGGTGCATGCTGCAAATGTTGTGATTTGAATTATTAATCCCATAACTAAGGTGCATAATGTATTTCCACACATCTCTCACCAGCTTAACAACTGCTGCTGTGCATTTCTGTGGTGCTGCTGAAGTAACAATAGTCCATTTATTAAATGCTAATTGAAGTTACTAATCTCATCACAGATGCAGACCGTGCCCCGAATGTCTCAGCCTGTGATTTTCTCAGTCTATTCTGAATGAAATGAGGCGATTCAGTGTTGTTCAACTGTTTGCAATAGACTGTAAACCTCTTCTGCCAGCTTCTCAAAGGTTATGCTTGGGATGGGCATCTTGTTTGAAGCGGGACATCTGTTCACAAAAGTTGTGATAGTATATCATTAGTAGTGTTCAGATGGTTAGTAAGTGATTCCGCCTGAGATTTCATCAATTGAATTAGCACTGACCTACTTCTCAGGAGATTTCCAGCAAAGTACTTCAGGTATTTGAAAGGTTATTTGAGGGAATAGTTCACCCAAACTTGAGAATCCTGTCATTATGACATTCTTTCCTCCTGTGGAACACAAAAGAAGATATTTTGAAGTATGTTTAGACTGTTTTCAAGATACCTTCTTTTGAGCTCCATTTTTAAATAATATATGCCTCTAACCATGAATGTTCCTGAAATGTGTGAACTGAGCTCTTTGTTTAATGTTCTTGAAGACGTAACCAGCTTTGTTTTTAAGTGTACGGCAGTAATTCAAGCTTCCAGGGATGTGTGTTTCCTCTGAGTCATGAGTATCAGGTGACATGAGAACACTTCCTCAAACCAGAGCAGCTGGAGCAGTGGCCAAAAACTCTATTGAACCACACAGGGACTGTGGGCGTCAAATGTGGTTAGTTGTTATCCAGTAAAAGTACAGAGGTCTACCACTTTGCACACTCCAGGCCAGAAAGCTGACAAAAATGTCAAATGTTTCCTTCAGTGCTACTTACAGCGTATGACTTTATTTCTTCTGCAGAACATAAAAGAAGATTTTTGAAGGACATTGGTAGCCAAACAGTTTCAGTTCCCATTCTACTTTATGGACAAAGGGAAGCAAAATTGCTCGGTTACCAAGATTCTTCACAATATCTTCATTTATCAAACAGTTTTGGAACAACATGAGGGTGAGTAAAAGATGACAGCATTTTAATTTTTGGGTGGACTATGCCTTTAAAGTCACATGTAGGCAGCCAAAATGTGATCTGATCATGCTTTCTTCAGGATTTTGCACATTACTGCAATACACTGGTATCTGATAAAAGACTGACATTGTGTTACAGTAACACATTATTCTGGCAATTTGTAGTCTCTCTTCCTCAGGATTTTGTAGGGGTATTTAAAGAGTTATATTTCTCTACTTAAGTTGCACTATGAACAATTTCTTGTGTTAAAAAAAAGAGTCTACATTATTCATCCATGGCCATTGTTAAGGGGAGACAACTGGACCTATAATGCGCCTTTAATGTCTTACAAGTTGAAAGGTATTATTTTTTTCCATGTTAAAAATATTTTCTCCTATCACATTTTAATATTCAGAGACTGGTTCTGTGGCACAAGACTACCTTGACCAACCAATGGCAGATTAAGGGTGTGTTTGAGAAAACTGAAAACAGTCACGTTTTTGCTATTTTGTTTTGGCGATGTTAGGAGCACATAAATTAAACACAAATTCTATATGTATTTAAATCACAATGTAACAGAATAGCAACGATCTTCTATTCCGCATTGTGACAGATTATCGAAAAAGAAAAAATGTAGGGTAGGACTTAGTTCTATCATTGGTTGTTGATTGAATGGAGGCAGATCTGAATGCACGTTTGCAGTCAATTGCAAGAAAGGGGTGGGGTTTAAGTGGACTAAATTATCCGCATCACCAGAGAGAAGTCTGTCGTATCACCAGAAGATCAGGTTTGATTTAAACTTACAAAACAAAAAACGTATGTATGGATCAATAACAAAACAGACATGGTGAATTTACATTTCATGCAGACATTCAAATCTATCCCCTCAGCAGAAACCAGACATTTGCTCATGGCTGCAGCTACTGTACTTGAGCGTGCATCCTCAGTAGAACAGACTGCTTTTTTCTGCACTTCCTTCACTCTTCTTAGAAATGCTGACAGCATTTTCTCCCTTCCGAGTTCCCTCTGTTGCTCAGCACCACAAGATGAGGCAATGTACAGAATGTAGACATCATAAATGAAGGGACATTTTTAAATAATATATGCCTCTAACCATGAATGTTCCTGAAATGTGTGAACTGAGCTCTTTGTTTAATGTTCTTGAAGACGTAACCAGCTTTGTTTTTAAGTGTACGGCAGTAATTCAAGCTTCCAGGGATGTGTGTTTCCTCTGAGTCATGAGTATCAGGTGACATGAGAACACTTCCTCAAACCAGAGCAGCTGGAGCAGTGGCCAAAAACTCTATTGAACCACACAGGGACTGTGGGCCTCAAATGTGGTTAGTTGTTATCCAGTAAAAGTACAGAGGTCTACCACTTTGCACACTCCAGGCCAGAAAGCTGACAAAAATGTCAAATGTTTCCTTCAGTGCTACTTACAGCGTATGACTTTATTTCTTCTGCAGAACATAAAAGAAGATTTTTGAAGGACATTGGTAGCCAAACAGTTTCAGTTCCCATTCTACTTTATGGACAAAGGGAAGCAAAATTGCTCGGTTACCAAGATTCTACACAATATCTTGTTTTATGTTTGGCAGAAGAAAGAAAATAACACCGTTTTGGAACAACACGAGGGTGAGTAAATGAGGACAGCATTTTCATATTTGGATGGACTCTGCCTTTAAGGTCACATGTAGGCAGCCAAAATGTGATCTGATCATGCTTTCTTCAGGATTTTGCACATTACTGCAATACACTGGTATCTGATAAAAGACTGACATTGTGTTACAGTAACACATTATTCTGGCAATTTGTAGTCTCTCTTCCTCAGGATTTTGTAGGGGTATTTAAAGAGTTATATTTCTCTACTTAAGTTGCACTATGAACAATTTCTTGTGTTAAAAAAAAGAGTCTACATTATTCATCCATGGCCATTGTTAAGGGGAGACAACTGGACCTATAATGCGCCTTTAATGTCTTACAAGTTGAAAGGTATTATTTTTTTCCATGTTAAAAATATTTTCTCCTATCACATTTTAATATTCAGAGACTGGTTCTGTGGCACAAGACTACCTTGACCAACCAATGGCAGATTAAGGGTGTGTTTGAGAAAACTGAAAACAGTCACGTTTTTGCTATTTTGTTTTGGCGATGTTAGGAGCACATAAATTAAACACAAATTCTATATGTATTTAAATCACAATGTAACAGAATAGCAACGATCTTCTATTCCGCATTGTGACAGATTATCGAAAAAGAAAAAATGTAGGGTAGGACTTAGTTCTATCATTGGTTGTTGATTGAATGGAGGCAGATCTGAATGCACGTTTGCAGTCAATTGCAAGAAAGGGGTGGGGTTTAAGTGGACTAAATTATCCGCATCACCAGAGAGAAGTCTGTCGTATCACCAGAAGATCAGGTTTGATTTAAACTTACAAAACAAAAAACGTATGTATGGATCAATAACAAAACAGACATGGTGAATTTACATTTCATGCAGACATTCAAATCTATCCCCTCAGCAGAAACCAGACATTTGCTCATGGCTGCAGCTACTGTACTTGAGCGTGCATCCTCAGTAGAACAGACTGCTTTTTTCTGCACTTCCTTCACTCTTCTTAGAAATGCTGACAGCATTTTCTCCCTTCCGAGTTCCCTCTGTTGCTCAGCACCACAAGATGAGGCAATGTACAGAATGTAGACATCATAAATGAAGGGACCTTAGGACATAGAAAGGAAAGTGCAAAGTGAACACATTCATCACCCCGGAAACATGGATCTGCATTCTAGCAGAGCGTCAGATCCAAAGTGAATCTCTAAGCCCTTCTTTACCCCTTAGTCAAACTGATTACAATACCCATCATTTGTGGGTCATTGCTGGCAGACAATCTGATATTCACAAACTTTAATGTAAATTACTTTCTGCACTAGAGAGAATCCACCCCAGTGAATGCGTTGTATACAAGTTTTGACTAATGTTGGTTAATACAAATGTCTTTAAGGCCTTTTCAGTCTGGAGGATGAGTGGATCGCCTCATCAGCAGTACCAGCATAAATAAAGCCCTCTGAAGTTTATTTTAACCCTCAGGCAGCAGAAAGAAGCTTGCTACTAGTAAGCTCTTGTTTTGTTACACATTTCTAATGAGACATAATCAACAATGAAAACCCACACTTACAGACCTAAGCCCACATTAGTACTGTGTTTATTTTGCAAATTTGTTAGCAACTTAACTAACAAATGTGTCCACAGACGTTAGCTAAATATGACAAAACCTCCCTATGGTGGTTTAAAAATGATTAATCAATGATTCATTGATAAAATAAACAATGCTTTTTCTTTTAATTCAACACATTTTCTGTTAGGAGTGATGGTTAGCTTATAGCTTTATATAAAAAACAACAGAAGTATATGGAATGTCCTAGATAGTTAAGTAAAGGTGAGGTTACATTTACCATCGTTCATAGAATTTTCATGGGCAAAATCCAGTCATTTCATTAGGAATCCACACGATCGAGAATTTTATGTGAGGGCGAAAAGGTTCAAAATGCAGATTTGACAACAGGTTCAAGTTTGTCACACAGGTTAATTTGCCAAGTTGACCAAAAGTAAGCTGCTTGGTTTGAAAGTGACTTGAGGATGTGCTTCATACATTATATTGCTACACTATTGGCAATAGACTTTTTTTGGCCACAAATTTTACCAAGATTTGACCAGTCAGGTTTTCCCTACATTGTACTAAATGTTCCCACAGGGATAGTAGCATCTGAAATCACCTACATTGTACAAATTAATGGCTTAATAAATATACCAAATAATTGATGGAAATCTTCATTTAGCTACCTCTAGAATAGAAAATATCATTAGCTCAGGAAACAAAAACAACAGAAGTCAGTGGAAATGCCCTATCATCATAGTAAAACCAATTTATCTGTGTGTGTGTGTGTGTGTGTGTGTGTGTGGAGTTTGACCTCACTTGGTCACCCATCTATGTGGGCCATAAAGATAATTACACTACTGTCTCTAAAACAGGAAAAGTTGTTTGTTTTTTTGTTTGTTACAAAGGAGGAAAATATATAAGAAAGTGACGGACAGGTAACTGATTCCTATACTTGTGATAGATTTATGATGCAGGATGATAAACAAAGAACATTTATATTTTATTCCATTGTACATTCCATTGTAAAATGCTTCACACTAGGTTGTACAAGCTTGTATTTCAATCATGTCCGGAAGAAATATGACAACTGAAGATAACCTTTGACCCCCAGAGGTTGAATTTATGTTGTTTGAATTTAAGTCATTTATAATATTGTTCATATTATATTAATAAATACATATTATACAATTAATTGAATTCTTTTAAAGGAAATATTTATTTATTTATATTCTTAGATATTAGGCCTCTATCCTTTTTGCCTTAGAAGATCTTTGAAGGTCCTTTATCTGTTGCCAATTTACCTCTTCAGTTTTAATCATTTATAAATCTCATTTTCTCACAGGGATTATACGATTGTTCTTCATAATCCTTATTGAATGAAACAAATTCTCTGGCAATTTCTCTTTTCCGAATCTGAGAAATGTTTGTGACACAAAGCGGAGAGTGGTTTTCACTTATAGTGTTTGTTGATAAAGAGTCAGAGCACTAATAATTCAGGACTCAGCTCAGTCATTGCCTGGCCTGTTGTCGTTAATAATCTGTCTCAAAGGTTCAGAAGCAACCATAGATTATTGTTCATGATCTTGTCAAACAGTCAGCGGGAAACCATTTCTGACAAAACTGTCACAGAGCCTTTGCAATCAATGCCTGGCAGCCCTTTTTGGATTGGCCCGTGTCTGACAGCCGAGCTGAGTTCATACAAGAAGTGAGACGCATAGTGATGGTGCTTTACATCTGGTCAATAAATGAATCTTTGAAGTGCAACCAAACTAATTATTTACACATAATTTTATGCAGTTTATAAGGTTCTGCATAAACAGGGTCATTTATATTTAGCTCCTTGTAAAATGTAAAGTAATGTTCCTTTGTAAAATAGGATGTGACAGGTTTATTGCTCAACTGTAGGATCTTAATAACCAGAGGGCTCAGTGATAATCTTTCCCTTTCAAGTGTTTAAAGCACGTCTGCACCAAAGAGAATTTCAAGACAGACAGATGCTAGCATAAGATGAAGGTTTCAAATCACAACAGGCTTTGTAAGATAAAGCTTTTGTGTGCTTTGTAGTACGGTATTTGTTTTATTGTTTATGAAGACATTTCTATACTTCAGGGTCTTTGGTAATTTGACAGAATGTTACACCAGGTTATGAAAACACATGCATCACATCAAATGCCCCGCCAGGCTATGTAACTTTCTCATGTTGTTATTCCTTCAGTGCACTTGATGTTATTGACTATCTAATAGCCCTTCTCTAAAGGGTTTTATTTATTAAATTTTTTTGCAGTGGCATTTCTGCATTTATTATACTTGTGTAGACTGAATTGAGAATCACTGGTCACTGCTTAGTTCATTATAAATCTAGCTCCATCTACTGGTGATGCAGTGCTATGACTGTAAAAGTCTCTGCACCTGACATCGTTGTACTTAAAGGAATACTTAACCCAAACATGAAAATTAGCTGAAAATGTACTTACCCCAAGTCCATCCAATTCTTCATCGGAACAAGATTTTTAATATTGCATCACTTGCTCACCAGTGGACCCTCTGCAGTGAATGGGTGTCGTCAGAATGAGAGTCCAAACAGCTGATAAAAACATTACAATAATCCATAAGTAATCCACATGACTCCTGTGTGCTGAGTGTCTGTAATAAACAAATCTATAAATAAGACGTTTTTAACTACTGTTGCTTCCATCTAAAAAGCTAAAATGCTTAACTTTGTTCCATTCGACGTTGGTTCGTTTTATGAGTAAAATTAGAAAAATGTACAGAATATGGAGTAACTGTGCATGTGGTGACTAAGTAAATAATTGTATACATTTATAATAAATAATACAATTTCAATGAACAATGCACCCACATTTTAGTAATGTGATGTCACACTATTTTTCTTTTAAAGGCAGAGTAAGTGATTTTTCAAAAACGCTTTAAAAACCTTTGGTAATTTGACAGAATGTTACACCAGGTTATGAAAACACATGCATCACATCAAATGCCCCGCCAGGCTATGTAACTTTCTCATGTTGTTATTCCTTCAGTGCACTTGATGTTATTGACTATCTAATAGCCCTTCTCTAATGGGTTTTATTTATTTAATTTTTTTGCAGTGGCATTTCTGCATTTATTATACTTGTGTAGACTGAATTGAGAATCACTGGTCACTGCTTAGTTAATTATAAATCTAGCTCCATCTACTGGTGATGCAGTGCTATGACTGTAAAAGTCTCTGCACCTGACATCGTTGTACTTAAAGGAATACTTAACCCAAAAATGAAAATTAGCTGAAAATGTACTTACCCTCAGGCCATCCAATTCTTCATCGGAACAAGATTTTTAATATTGCATCACTTGCTCACCAGTGGACCCTCTGCAGTGAATGGGTGTCGTCAGAATGAGAGTCCAAACAGCTGATAAAAACATTACAATAATCCATAAGTAATCCACATGACTCCTGTGTGCTGAGTGTCTGTAATAAACAAATCTATAAATAAGACGTTTTTAACTACTGTTGCTTCCATCTAAAAAGCTAAAATGCTTAACTTTGTTCCATTCGACGTTGGTTCGTTTTATGAGTAAAATTAGAAAAATGTACAGAATATGGAGTAACTGTGCATGTGGTGACTAAGTAAATAATTGTATACATTTATAATAAATAATACAATTTCAATGAACAATGCACCCACATTTTAGTAATGTGATGTCACACTATTTTTCTTTTAAAGGCAGAGTAAGTGATTTTTCAAAAACGCTTTAAAAACTGATTCGGGCCGAATCGCAAAACAAACTTGTAGCCAATCAGCAATAAGGGGCGTGTCTACTCATGATGTGGCGGAGAGCGCGTTCAGTGCATGGGACGGACATTAGCCGAGCCGAGTGACAGAAAGATAGAGATGGCGGATAAAAAACAAAAGAGGAAAACGTCTGCGGAACGATAAGGCAAGAAGTAGGACCCGTGTAAATATCGGATCAGCTTTCCAGCGCTGGAGAGAACTCAAGGAGCGGAGGCCTGCGATCGGACGCCGAGGTTGCTTTGTTTCTTCTCAATAGGTGAGTAACACCGGGTCTACAACAGCTAAAGTCTGCCTACACTAGAAAACATTGGCTACCAGAAATCCCTTACTCTGCCTTTAATGTGCTGTATTTGCTAAATTGTCCCGTAGAGCCACATGGCGTCACTGTTTCCCAGTTCTGAGTCACAGTTAGAAATCAAGTTTGAGTTGAATGCACGTTTCGTGCAGTAAGAACAGAGCCATTTAACGCATTCGCTGTAGTTTTAAGAGCTGCTTTGTTCTCTGAGATCCTGTACTGGCATAGTTGAGGTGTCTGACTATATATACAGTGACATCCAGGCTGAAGAAGAAAAAAAAAAACAGCTAAAACCACCCTAAACTGGTTGGCTGGTCTTAGCTGGTTTAAACTGAAAGTAGTTGGTTTTAGTTGGTCTCCCAGCCTGGCTAGGCTGGTTAAGCTGGTTTTAGCTGGTTGTTCCAGCTGGTCTCCCAGCCTGACCAGCTAAGGTATATCATTTATTCATTAAAATGCATTATATCAACAAGGAATATGGTCACATGATAGTAATTACAATTCAAGTCTAATTTCAGGTAAAACCTGAAAACCAAAGAAAGAAAACATTGATTTTTGTGTGATATTGTACCAACTCCACTAGATGTCGTTATATGTTATATTACATTAAATGAGTGCACATTTAAATGATGATTGTGTATATTTATTAACCTTGATCATTTTGTCCTCAATAACCTTCTGTGCACATAATGACTAACGACAACAAAGTGGACTTAGTTTTGGATATCCATAACTGTGGCTTAGCAACAAGTGCAGACACAGATGCTGCTGTGTTAATATCTTGCTGTAATTACCTTCCTTAATAATCCGTGTTCCTGAAAACAAGCATAATTTATTTTCTTTTTCTGATGCATTCAATCAGCTAAATGCGTCATTACAGGTTATGCAACTAATTTGAATTTCAGTCTTTTCTCCTGAAAAATAGTTTAGTGTAGACCAATGTTGAAGCATCCTAACTAATATTTTATTAATTATCTGTTTAATTTTTATTGTATGTGCTGTCCTATGTTTTTGCAAACAGGATCGTGGCATTTTGATAGATTAGCAGATCTCAGAGGCAAATGGCTGTTTGTGGAAAGCATCAGCGAGGGAAAATATTTCAGAATCCATTTATCTAGTGTAAAAATAGAGCCAGTCCAAAGTTTCGTCTGTATGCTTCCGGTTATGTGACAGCATTGCCAACTGGAAAATAAGGGATATGAAGGTTTATGTGGAAACTTGTCTCTGATACTTCCAAAGTAAAGATTTAATGGCTCACAGCCTTAAAGCAGCACTATGTAACTTTTTCTGTGTTCAAAATTTGCTAAATGTATATAATGAGCGACTACATCATGAATTCATCTTCCAAACCGCGTTTGTACTTATATTTGGACTATTGTAGCCTGGTCGGGTCGTCACCCCTGCGGAGTAACACATACCTGCGTGAATCGCCATAGACATAAACTTAGAGAAGTAGCTCCGGTTGGAATGTTCTTCCGCGGGATGTGTGCAGTTCTGTTTATTAACCGCTAGAGCGCCAAACGTTACATAGTGCTGCTTTAAGGTTATTTCACGACAGCATTTTCATTCTTTGAAGATGACAGGAATTTCTTATTTTTTTCTGTTCAATTTAGGAATTTGCTGAAATGGTCATGTCAACCTCCGTGGAGGTAAATCAACCCTCTTATCACAGCAGGTCATTGATTATTTACAATCTGCATTTTACAGACTCTCATATTAAAATGAATTATGGCACATCTGTTAGTTTCATGTTCTTCTGTCATAAATACTGGCCAAATGCCAAAACGCCAAATACCAAAAAGTACAAATACCAAAATCATAGACCGTAATGCCAACAGTGGCAAACAGTGTTTAGAGGATCATGCAAAAAAGTGTCATTTATACTGATATTTATACCAAAAACCTACAACCTCCTTAGACTATACATACAGGAAGTGAACACAACAGTCCATCTAACCTCGCTTCTATAAAAACATGCACAGCAAAAGCACATCTACAACATAGAAACATAATTCATAATTAGACAGACAAATCATGACCTATTCAGGCCCTGAAGTTTCAGGTGCTACCAAGTTTCCTTTGTTTAAAATATCATGTATATGTCAAGACAGTTGACTCTGGGTAAAATGTTCTCTGTTATATCACATTATTACCATCGAATTATTCACTATAATAAATTACATGGTATATAGTAAATTAAGCATATTACCTAGCTCTCAAATTTATAATGAAAAAGCCAGTGCCATAGTCATATTTAGATTAAATTTGTTACATCAAGTATTATTAATATTTCCAAAAGTCCTCATCAAAATCATCATTTCCAATCACTTGAGACGTTTCCTAAAGTTTGAGTGCCTGTCGAGACAGAAACACTTTTGATAAATTGAACAGAATGACACAGGCCAAATTTCAGAGAGAACAGATTGTTGGCCCAAAGAGAGTCCCACCTGCCTGCCATAAACTACTAACTAAACCTGCATCACTCACCGTGGCTGCAGTGACAGCCTCTGTTTGCAAACTTCTTATGCTTAGTAAAATTATTGCCTTAAAGCAATATGTCACCCAAAAATGGTAATTCTTCTCAAAATTCTGGGCATTATTTACTCATCACAGACAAAATAACAGCATATCAGTTTGTAAAGACATGAGGGGGAGTAAGTAGCCTGAGTATCAAAAAAAGTCATTTTTTTAAATGCGCAATCACTATGAATATCTAAACTTCCTTTTCTAATTTCTAATTTTAATGAAATATCTGCTTCTGAAAAATATCTCTGAGTGGGTGCTGCAGTATAAATTTATAATTTTTTTATATAGAGGATCTTCCTAATACTGAGAATGTTCCTCCGTTTAGCAAATGAGCCAAGCTCATTTTTTGATGCATAAGATATACCGTAGATGCAGACAGAGAGGAAGAATCTAAATACTCTGTATTTGTAAGCATATTCTATCAGTTTTGCAAGTGATACAATAAGTGCTTGTAGTACAGCAATGTACTCGTTTTCAGACATATGACTTCAGAATTATTTATGATTTTGTCAGAACACATCTGGAACACATCTGCTTCCTCAAACGGGAGGAAAAGTGTTTAAATGTGGCTTTCCAATGCATGCTTCTAAGTACATGCTCTCTTTCCCCTGTACGGGATGAGTCATAACTCTCACACATATGACTGACAGAATATTTCATCTTCAAAGTTCAGATTGCTCTGACTGAACCCTTGAAAGCCTTCCATCTTGAAATTTGAAAAGACACAAATGCTTGCAGAAATATATTCAAAATATAAACATATCATAGCAATATTTTTGTAATGTTCAACAGTCTTAAAGTTTACTGCCTCACATTAAGTCAATGCAACCTGGAAGCAATTTGAGTGTAATGGAAATGTCAGGACATGCCACAGTTGAGATTAATTGGAAAACTATATGGAAGCACTATAGGAAATGTTTTTACTGATTGCATAGAAAAAAGTTATACAAATACTTGTTTGTTCTAAGTTCCAAACAGGCAGTAGTTCTTATGATTTTCATGATTTGTCACTCGCAGACATGAGACGTGACTTATCTGCTAAGATACTTTTTAAATAGCATTGCTATAAATTGGGAGACGCATAAAACTGCACGTAAATATAATTTCTAGTTATGACACCCATATGATCCAGCTTTTAAACAAATAGTTGTTCTCCTAATTTGTCAAACGTTTGTTGTGCCTGTTCATTATATTTACTGTCCTGTCTAAGTTTTAAGATATTTTAACATGTAAATACACACTTCAGCTTTATGTCATATGTGTAAAAGCGATCTATCTGTCGCTTAAAAAAAAATACAAAAATCTGTCCAAGCACCTTTAATTTTTCATAGTATGCCATCCTAAGGTTTAGACAGCTGGGCTTGAGGATAAATTACATCAAACATATTATGTTCAATGACACAAAGTTCAACACTTGCTCTATTCTTATTTGCAGTCAAAGGAAGAGCAGACGTGTACATGTTTTTATAATCAAAGGCCTAAACCACCACATACTGCTTTTGGTGTTTTGCTTGACCTTGAGGCCTGTTAGATCATTACACAGATGTTAGAGAAGAAGAGGTCTTTATCATCATCTACCACATCCATACCATCTGAAGGAAACCTGCCCTTGGGGTCCAGCTCAACTGTTTAGGAGCAAAGTTCAGGAGCAGCTCTACCAATCTGAAGACTACTACAATGATCTAATGCTAGATCACCATTAGTTGTCGTTTCAGAGGACTAAATGTGAGATAATATGGTTTTCTTTGGCTTGCTGTGGGAGATATCTGTCTCAGACATGCATCTTTCTGGCCATGTGTTCATTGGCAATTATATGAGCATTATGGTTTCAGATTTACCTTTGATCTGCATCATTGATTTCCTCCCACCATTGGCATGGTATATGTTCAACTCATGTTATATGCATTTTGACCCCTTTATATTGTCAGCCTATAGATTTTGAGTTGATTCATTTGAATGGATATAGTTTTGTGCTGGCAATGATTTTAGACGATCAGCTGGGATCACTCACTGATAAACTGTCAACAGTAAATTACAATGTCCATGAAAGTGGCAGCAGGAGAGTATGAGGGGCCGTATAGGCCATAATTATTGAAAAGCCTCTTACAAACACTAGTGAAACGAAAAACATTGATAAACCTTAGTGAAATTCATTCATATGCATTACTGAAAAGCCTCTTACAAACACTAGTGAAATGAAAAACACTGATTAACCTTAGTGAAATTCATTCATACGCATTACTGAAAACCTCTTACAAATACTTGTGAAAACATTGATCTACCTTAGTGAAATTCATTCATATGCATAACTGAAAAACCTCTTACAAACACTAGTGAAAACACTGATCAACTGTAGTGAATTTCATTCACATACATAACTGAAATAAGTAAAGATTTCAGTAGATGATGAGAGCTAATTTCACTTGAAACGGAAGCTGTCAACACTTCCGTTTAATTTGGTACGTGTCTCACAAACTCTTCAATGATCGTTAGTCGTAAGTTGTCTGAAGCTATTAGTAATATAAACAACATTTTACCATCGTCAAGTACAATTCCGAAAGTGGGACAAAACAGCGCAATGTTACAGAGCTCGCGTCGTGGTGACCTGTCAAATCAGGTCATTGACAAAATGTCAAGAGGCCAGTTTAATGCCTCATCTGAAGGATGCTACTTTTCACAGTCTAAAGTCCGCGTCACCCCCTGCTGGCCGGACTAAAACTAGCTCCAGCAGCTATAGCTAGTTTTTTTTTTTTTTTTTCACAGCAGCCTACAAGCCATCAGAATGTGCTACCAGCTTCAAAAATAAAACAAAGCCGAATTCGTAATTTGAGGTAGCGAATTGATGATGACAGAATTTCAGGAGGCCAGTTTAATGTCTCATCTGAAGGATGCCTCTTTTTCACAGTCTAAAGTCCGCGTCATTATACTAGGACGCACCCATTCAAGCCAGCGAATGAGCACCCCCTACTGGCCGGACTAAAACTAGCTCCAGCAGCACACTAGTTTTTTTTGTTTTTTTTCACAGCGGCCTAGAGCTGCTCTAATAGAGGGGTAGCGCATCTTGACAAGCTCAATACGGCCATCAGGATGCGCTACCCGCTTAAACAATGAAGTCAAATTCATGATTAAGGTGGGGAATTAATGACAACAGAATGTCAGGAGGCCAGTTTAATGCCTCACCTGAACGACGCTCCTTTTTACAGGTGCCGGTCTAACGCTTTATCAAAAGGTTGCTTTTTTTTTACACTCAGAAGTCCTATTCCTTATGCTAAGACTTTTGCACCCATACAAGTCAGGGAATGAGCACCCCCTGCTGGCCGGACAAAAACTAGCTCCAGCAGCAAGCAAGTT